>NC_041409.2:23582649-23887649 GCF_900747795.2 Erpetoichthys calabaricus | reverse complement strand
AAAACGGATGAGCAGCGTGCGGCTGCAAATGCTACTAACGCTGAAAGAAATCATGCAAATTGGACACAAAGGACAGGTGAAGAACGTGTGCTACAGAATGCTACTAACGCTGAAAGAAATCATGCCAGCCGTGCACAAGCGACTGAAGAAGCTCCGAGCAGCCGCAAATGCAGCACAGGTTGAAAGACATCGAGCAGCTCGTGCCTTGCGGTGTGAACCAATTTGACTGAGGTTCCAGTGGATACCAAACCTTTCGATAATCTGATGTATATGGATTGGGATTCTATAGAAACGGTTGTTGAACCAAATGTCAATATTGTGGTTGACGTTAATCAACCATGCACCAGTCGGGGACTGGCAGGGCTTGATCTGCCACCCCAACATAATTATTACTCCGACTCTGATTAGAGTCGTAAAATACGGTTTGTTTTGAAAATTTGTTTGCCGAAAAAAATCAAATGAGGTGATTTCAGCAGCTGAGTAGCACAAGATCTTCAAAACTTATTTATTAATATAACATTACCAGTAACGGTGCACTGCATGATAAAATGCAGTGAATACACTTGACTTGATCATTCCTAGTTTTCAGACTCTTTTTCTGTACATTTAGCATTCGTTTGCTCAGAAGTTGACGCGCTTGCTGTTTCCTGAGTAGCTCTTTTTTTCTCCACCCTAGCGGCCCGCGTCTTCTCTTCTTCCATCGGCATCTTTTCACGTTAAAACTGATTAAGTCAGTGTTTGTGTTGCAATTACTTAGTATGTTTTCTTTAATTTTTCACTTAAGCTGGCACTAAAATCTTCAATCTACCTCAAGAATGATTTAAGATATGAAGAGGTAGGGGAAGTGACAGCGAAGGGATGAGAATGGTGCCTGTAGGCATGTGCCGCCCGGCCGCCCTGCTGGCCACTGTCGAGAGTTGATTCTACAATAAAATAAAATGAAAATAAAAAAGGAATAACCTTGGAGGTCAATCATCACCCCAAAAGTGGATAGTAGATGTCACATAGTATATGTGTACCAAATTTCAGGTCAATAGGTGAAACGGTTTGCAAGCTACATGTGATTTAAAATCCTGGACAGACAAACAGACAGCCATGGTAGCGTATTATATATAAAGATAAAGAGTGTGGCAAGAGAAGACACAAACACACACAAAACGTAGACCACTGCAGGAACTTGGCCCTATGTGTTTGAGCAGTGCTTCGATATCTTTCTGTCATTTTGACTAGCTTCAATGTCTTTCTCTCTCTATATGACACAGCAACCACGAAAAAGGTTAGATAATTGTTGTAGTCTATGGACATTAAAATGTGGCATGGCATGTTTGCCTTTCCAATTAGACAGTAATGTTAACTTACTTTAGTTACTTGTTTAGACATACAGTCTGAAGGTGGATGCAGTGCAGCCTTGTCCACCATTTTGCAGGAGTGGCGTCAGGGTCATTAAGGCATATTTGCTGATTTGGGTGTGTTGATTACTGAATCTGCACCCTCTGTGGCCCTCTGTTATCAACTTTCTTAACGGCAGCCCTTTTCACCTCCTTCTGATGGAGTGTTACACCATTTTCTTCGAATGCGTATTTTATAATTCATATTTCCATGAACATAGCTGCCAATTCTTTCAATCTTACATCTGACACTAACATTATAACTGTGAAAAAAGGCGACAAAGTCTAGTTCACTTTTATCCCTAGTCCATTGATGTTTTAGAATGCCAATGTATAAGCTCATTTTAAGCAGAAAGGTTTTACCTTTTGCAGCAGGTTATGTTTATTTTTAACACATGCCGTGTGCTTTCCATATACGCGACACACATTTATGTATTTAATAGGAATCTTTTTAAGAGACTTTTCAGCTGTAAACCGTTGTAGGTGGCACATGGGATGGGTGGGCATCCTGGCCAGGAGGCAGGAAGATCCCTTACCCGGACAGAAAGCCCCAAGTAAACAGAAAGGCATCAAAGCCAAGAGAGGGAAGGAGGTTGCATCAGGTCTAGGCAGCCCTAATGGATGGATGGACATCCCAACCAGAACTGATGGTTTCTTACCCAGGTGGAAAGCCCCAAATAAATGGACACGCATCCCAACCGGACATGTACTAAATACCTTCCCTGGCTGGAATGAAAGAAGAGGACAGGGAAGGACTGTCACAAGGGGATTAAATATCCCTCTAGGTGTTAGATCGCAGCAGGCAAGTGGTAGTCTGGCAGCACAGTCCTGCTGGGCTCCTGCAGGGAGATGTTCACACCATTTTATGGGACTTCTGTATCACCTGAAAGTGCTTCCATCGGTCAGTGACCCTGGCAGGACTTCCAGGTCCTCAATAAAAGGGACTGCACTCCCTTATCCAGGCGAGTCGGATTTGGGAGGAAGGAAGGCAGCACTCAACTGGAGGAGGACAGTGTGGTGGCGAGAGGAGAGACGTTTATGGAGACAGAGAGTGATAGAGAGAGAGAGAACCAGTGCTTGTGCTTGGTAAACTTGGAGAGGTATTTTGATAATAAACCATCCTTTCTTTAAACCCAGGACTGTGTTTGTGTGATCGTATTGGAGTTTGTGGCTCACTAGCACCCAGGTTCCATCACACACTTTATGGTAATCACTAGCTTGTTGTCTGTCAGGCCAGGTTAATGAGAGTGCCACTTCTCTTTGCAGTTCAGAATCACTGCCCCTACATTGAGCACTACTTAGGATGATTGGTTTAGAAATGTGACAGTCATCAAGACCTCTAAATGTTCCAACCCAGTTTTAAGTTAAATTCAGTCATGGTTGTCTATACATTTGGCTCTTCGAATCTAGAGAATATTATGTTATGTTGTGCAGTTATAAATCCCACAGATTTTCTAATGTAATTTATACCTAAGCGGTACACATTTTTGCTATACATTAATAGCATACGCTAAAACATACAGTTTTGTATTATTTCAAAGAAAATTAATGACCTGCAGAGTTGATGTCAGAGACATCAGTCGGTTGATTGGTGAAGCCATTTCCTTTCACAGAGCATTCCAGCTGCATACTAAATAAGTCTTTTTAATGATACATTAGGTTTCCTGTGCTAATATGGCAGAAGAGTCATTGTTTTCGATTTCTCTGTACCTAACCACTAGGCAAGCACAAATGCTTCATAGATTACCAACTTTGCATTTCTTATTGCTTAAGGAAGTGTAAAGCAATGACTCCTCAACCTGCTCACTGAACTATTCTCACACATGAGGCACTCATTCATTGACATGATCTTCGTCCGTAATTATTTTTGACTTACTCTCACACTTTATTTAACATGGGCAGCTGATACAGTCAGGCCCACAAAGCAAACACAAGTGCTGAAGGTCAGATTTCTGATGGCTTCTTTAGGGTGTTGACTCTTTAGTTACTAACACTATTTATGGGTATAGAGGTATGACTGTCTGTTTCAAATAAATGACTCATTACTTTGTCCACCTGTACCACATGACGCTGTATATTATTTAAAATGTGACTGACAATATTATTCTGCTTCTCATATGGATTATATTACATGATATGTCTGAATAAAATGGTTTAAAACATTTAAGCGCTCAAATAAAATAAGAAATTGCATTAAAAAATTAAATAAAAGGATTGCATTGTTTAAATATAAACTATTCTTTCCACTATGCTGTATGATATACAGTCATATGAAAAAGTTTGGGAACCCCTTCTTAATTCTTTGGACTTTTGTTTCTAATTGGCTGAGCTTTCAAAGTAGCAACTTCCTTTTAATATCTGACATGCCTTATAGAAACAGTAGGATTTCAGCAGTGACATTCAGTTTATCGGATTAACAGAAAACATGCAATATGCATCATAACAAAATTAGACAGGTGCACCCCAACAGAGATATGACATCAATACTTAGTTGAGCCTCCTTTTGTAAATCTAACAGCCTCTAGACGCTGTCCTCCTATAGCCTTTGATGAGTGTCTGGATTCTGGATGGAGGTATTGTTGACCATTCTTCAATACAAAATCTCTCCAGTTCAGTTAAATGTCTTGGCTGTCGAGTATGGACAGCCTGCTTCAAATCATCCCATAGATTTTTGATGATATTCAAGTCAGGGGACTGTGACGGCCATTCCAGAACATTGTACTTCTCCCTCTGCATGAATGCCTTTGTAGATTTTGAACTGTGTTTTGGGTCATTGCCTTGTTGGAATATCCAGCCCATGCGTAACTTCAACTTTGTGACTGACGCTTGAACATTATCCTGAAGAATTTGTTGATATTGGGTTGAATAAATCTGACCCTCAACTTTAACAAGGGTCCCAGTCCCTGAACTAGCCACACAGCCCCACACAGCATGATGGAACCTCCACCAAATTTGACAGTAGGTAGCAAGTGTTTTTCTTGGAATGCGGTGTTCTTCTACCGCCATGCAAAGCACTTTTTGTTCTGACCAAATAACTCAATTTTTGTCTCATCAGTCCAAAGCACGTGCCAAAATGACTCTGGCTTGTCTAAATGAGCATTGGCATACAACAAGCGACTCTGTTTGTGGCGTGAGTGCAGAAAGGGCTTCTTTCTCATCACCCTGCCATACAGATGTTCTTTGTGCAAATTGTGCTGAATTGTAGAACGATGTACAGATACACAATCTGCAGCAAGATGTTCTTGCAGGTCTTTGGAGGTGATCTGTGGGTTGTCTGTCATCATTCTCACAATCCTGCGCATATGTCGCTCCTGTATTTTTCTTGGCCTGCCGGACCAGTAACTCTGCCTGTGGCCTTCCATTTCCTGATTCCATTCCTTAAACTTGAAACTGACAGTTTAAACCTCTGAGATGGCTTTTTGTAGCCTTCCCCTAAACCATGAGACTCAACAATCTTTGTTTTTAGATCTTTGGAGAGTTGCTTTGAGGATCCCATGCTGTCACTTTTCAGAGGAGAGTCAAAGGGAAGGAAGCACAACTTGTAATTGACCACCTTAAATACCTTTATATCTCATGACTGGACACACCTGTCTATGAAGTTCAAGGCTTAATGAGCTCATCCAACCAATTTGGTGTTGTAAAGTAATCAGCATTGAGCAGTGACAGGCATTCAAATCAGCACAATGACAAGGGGACCCACATTTGTGTACAGCCAGTTTTTCACATTTGATTTAATTTCATACAACTAAATACTGCGTCACTAAAAATCTTTGGTCGGAAAACACCGCAGTACTCAGATGTTCCTAGGAAATGAAAGACATACCACTGTTATCTTTTTTTTTTGTTGAAAGGAGAGTCAATTATTATGCAGGCTGAGACGGGTTCACAAACTTTTTCATACGACTATAGTTAGTAATGCAGTTTAAAATGTATCAAGACTAATTCAATAATAGGACCTGGGCTACAACAGCTTTAAAGGAATACTCCATCCAAAAATGATACTTTTTTTTATCTTACTTACCCCATTGAATTAGTCTTGATACATTTTAAACTGCATTACTAACTATAGTCGTATGAAAAAGTTTGTGAACCCGTCTCAGCCTGCATAATAATTGACTCTCCTTTCAACAAAAAAAAAAGATAACAGTGGTATGTCTTTCATGTGGTTTGTAATTATATATATATATATATATATATATAATATATATATATATATATATATATATTGCGACCAGGTGAAAACAGACCAGGGTATGCTGAAGCAATGTCGGGGTACCAGCTGGTTCAACCTTTTAATGAAGAAAGAAAATTTTGTCTTTTGGGCTTACAGAAACAAAAATGAAGGAAGTTCAAACAGTCTTCCAAAATATTTAAACAAAATCACAGCGGCTCTGTCCTCGTCAAGCATTGTGTCTAAACGTGATGCCATGTTCTGGGACTGACTTACTTTCATGGCATCTACACTGAAAGAGGAGGAGCCTTCTTGGGGTGTTGTGATTGGGGATAGTCTTCCTATTTGGTCAGCCATTCAGAGCAATGGGACAAAAATAACAGTCAACACTAGTGCCCCCTCTTGCCCTGGGGTTGTACTGTTTACCTTGTCAAGGTGGAAGGTGGTCCCTTGGTGCACATGAGTCACTATATACACAGTATCCAAAAACATCAAATATAGATAGTAACTATGGGTGCCATGATACAATGGTACTGCTACACTAAGAAAGTTTGCTGCTATTCAAGGTTGGTCTCCCATGAACCTTTGAGCACCATAATACAACAACATTCGATCGATGCATGGTTAGGTGGTAGGAGATCTCCCTCGTGAAGATTCCAGTGTATAGCTAAGAACTGGTGCTTGATACTCCAGATAAAAATTGGAAGAGATGCAGATACTGCATACTGGTGAGTACCGTCTCAGTTCAAGCACTGATAACTGTACTTTTGTAACAGGACAGATATACATAAAAAGATTTGGAACTCCAGACAGGGGGTTATTGCTTAATTGTCAGTTTGGAATGCTAAATAACGATTAAAGCAATGATAAAAGGAATTATATTATGGTGCCCTCATGCCACAGAGCAGCAGGAACTTCATCTTCTCATTGCCGTTTTTGTTGGTCAACTGACAGCCTCCTGAGAGTCACACGCTCTTTTATTCTTCTTGCCTAGAAGGGTCAGAGCCTGAGGGAAATGGATACTGTGTGAACAATTATTCCACTTCTTCCTACTACCCCAGTGCACCCTCAAAACAGTTCTCATAACAAACTCACTTAGCTTTCATGTGTGAAAATACACACGTAAACATATATAGAGTATATGTATTGTCAAGGTGGTGTCACGTAAGCATCCGCCTAGGAACAATTGTCCAGTCAGAAAACGATACAGTTGAGAAATACTGTATGAGAGAGCAAGACGAGGAGATGGGATAAACAAAAACCACCATCAGGGGAAAGCGCAATTCATAAAACCAGGAATTCAGAAAACCGTATAGCAGCCAAAATGTTAACGAGAGTTCAAAGTCAACACCCAAGGCGGGAAGTTTGTTTATCTAAAATAACCGGGAATGCGCAAAACTGATGTGAATTGTTTGCTTGATACCCAGAATCCTGTGTGGTGGCAACTAAAGCAAAGACATCAGCAGGCGCAACATACGGTAACCAACACGATGCTGCATCTCAGCAATGGTGACACAACATGGTTAGGAGAATATAAGCAATAATTGCTTAGCTGGAGAAATAAACAATAAAATATACTTTATAAACCTAACAACTGGAAAAAAAGAGCTAAAAAGTACACATTGTCAAAAAAATGTATCTATGGCACAAAAAAGTATTGCCATGAATAAAAATGTATAAGACTAGTAACACAACTCATGATAATAGTATCCTAAATCATTGAGTTGAGCTGAAGAAATCTTGTGCCTCACCATGCTAGTAGAGGCATCAATGGAGAACATTCCATCATTCATATCTGTAATTAGTTAAATGATGGCAATACATACTGTAGTTAACATGCAATGTTTGTGCTTCTTCTTTGTGTTTTGCCCAATTGCTCCACCAGGAGATGAGCTGGAATGAAGCTTAAAATGTGAAGCAGCACACGACCAACTGTGATATCCCCAAAGCTAGTTGCTTAGCCTACAGAGACCTCCTTCAGTCCATCCAGTTAGGTCACTTATGTGTATAATTTACGACAGGGTTGACAGAATGAGGGCTTGGGTTTAATTAATGAGGCGCGTGAGCTAAAGGCAAACTCGATACTGGTTACGGTATAAATATATTAGGTGAAATACTTGGTCAGAGGCAACCCACCTGCACAGTATCATGTGAAAAGGGCAAACAAGATGATTGAAATATGTAACACATGAATGCACCTAGAAAGATGCCACCCTATATGATGCTGCTGTGAAGTTAGCCAATTTCACTTTGACTGCAAGAAACCTAATAGTGGTTTATTTAACCTGTGGGCTAAAAAGGTGCATTTACCCGGGAACACTGGCATAACTGGTTTGGATCTAATTATTTAGTAAATTTAGAGGCCATGTGTCAAACTGCCATAATGGAGATAACTCTTAAAGACAAAGAAAGAAAGAAAGCACAGAATAATGAAGCGTATGGTCTTCTAAAAAAACAACAGAGAGACAGGCATTAAAACATATTTGTTTATTGTGCCAGCAGCTCAAAACAGAGTACTCTATGCCGAGATAATAGGTCATGTTTCAATTTACTGTACATTATTCACTGTATGTTGAAAAAATATTAAGTGTAAAATTCTTTATTCATCATGCTCTTTAGTGAAACATTTGTTTAAATACATTTTTACAAAGTGAGACAAGGTAAAGTTGTAGGAAAGTTGTGTGTAGTGCCACTTGTCATTGATGTTTACCCTTGACAAAATGGAATTGGATTTTCATTCTTCAGAATTCATTGTTCAAATGTACAGTTTAAAAATGTGGAATTAAATCAAAAGCAAAAATGAGTGCGTTCTAATTTTTAGAACATTAAATAATGATTCTGTTCTGCCTTGCTTTGTCTTGCATATTAAATATAGGAAATAAAATGATAAGAGATGCACCCAGTCAGAACAGATCAGAAATGAAAGCGTATGAGTTACATATAAAATAGTACGATAGAGTTTTCTACCTTCTGCTACTAGACCTTTCTTTAATCGCATCATTTATATACTGTATAGCCATTCCATACATTCCCTTATATCCTTTTCCAAACATCTCACTCCAATCATAAGTCATCAGTGACATGCTTGAATGACTACCGACCAGTTGCACTCACTCCAATCATCATGAAGTGCTTCGAAAGGTTAGTCATGTCACACATAAAGACTAATCTCCCTGCCTCCCTTGACCCTCTTCAGTTTGCAGACCGCTCAAACAGGCCAACTGAGGATGCCATGTGCTCTGCCCTTCACCTCTTCCTGACACATCTGGATAAAAAAGACACATATGTCAGGATGCTGTTCATAGACTTTAGCTCCGCCTTCAATACAATCATCCCTCAAAAGCTGGTAGTAAAACTGAGCAGGTTGGGCCTGAACACCACCCTCAGCAATTGGATCCTGGACTTCTTGACAGAGAGGCCCCAGTCAATTCGGATGGGCTACAAACACTTCCAGCATCATCACACTGAGCACTGGAGTGCCGCAGGGCTGTGTGCTTAGTCCACTGCTGTTCACCCTGCTCACTCACGACTGCACAGCCACACACAACACCAACCACATCATCAAGTTTGCGGATGATATGACGGTGCTGGGACTGATAAGCAGGGATGATGAAACAGCATACTGAGCTGAGGTGGAATGGCTGTCTGCATGGTGTGAAGACAACAATCTATCTTTCAATGTCAACAAGACAAAAGAGATAATCATGGACTTCAGAAAATCACATCCTGCCTACATCTCACTCAGCATCAACGGTTTAGATGTGGAGACTGTTAGGAGTACCAAGTTCCTCGGTGTGCACATAACTGAGGAACTTACGTGGACGCATAACACCTCATCACTAATCAAGAAAGCCCAGCAGAGACTTCACTTCCTGAGGCTACTTAAGCAAGCAAGTCTTCCCCCTTCCATCCTCACCATGTTCTACAGAGGCACCATTGAGAGTGTTCTGACCAGCTGTATCACTGTCTGTTATGGCAACTGCAACATATCCGACCGCAAGCGCCTGCAAAGGATAGTGAAGACAGCAGAGAATATTATTGGGGTGCCTCTCCCTTCACTACAGGACATATTTTACAAACGCAGTGTCCGCAAGGCCTGCAGCATTGAGCAGGACCCCTTACACCCCTCACATGGACTTTTCACACTTCTGTCATCCAAGCATCAGAGCCAGATCTGCCAGGCTGCAGAAGAGTTTTTACCCCCGAGCTGTCAAACTCCTTAACACCTGGGATCTTCCACACGGCGTCAACCACCTCTAAAAACAGAACTTTTATACGTACATGCAAGCCACTGTCCTGCAAAGACGAGTATGCCGGTAGAAAAGAACTGAAAATCGCATACTGACCTTTGTGAAATGGGTCACTATAGCGCCCGACCCAGCACAGACTGACACTGAGGCACATGTAAAAACACAAAGGACTTATTTTTTCTTCAGCTGGAGGCCCCCGTGAGCCCTCCAGCCACAATGCAGTCCCAAGCACAGTAATACCAACACAAGTAACAACCCTTCTTCTGGCACCACCACTCCTCCCAGGCAACCTCGTCCTCTTCCTCCCGATTCTGGCCACTGAGTGGTGGTGGTGGTGGTTGGCCCCTTTTATAGCCCACCTAGAAGTGTTCCAGGTGCTTGACCACCTGGTTACAATTGCACTTCCGGGTGGAGCTGAAGATTTGTCCAGCCGGGCTGTGGAATCCACCCAGCACCCCCTGGCGGCCACCCCAGCTCCCGACCGGGCTGTGGAGGACTCCATCTCCCATGGAGCCCTGTGGGAGGTTGGGGAATCACCGTCGATCAGGGAGGCTGTCACCAAGCATCCTGGGGAAGGTATTGAGCTGCCCATGGTTGTTCCCTTGGAGCATATGCAGCAGGGGCGTCCCGGCTAGGCATGGGACCCGGCCGCCCGTCACATTGGCCCTCTCTCAGATGAGTCCCATGGGGCTCATCGGCATGTCCTGCGAGGGCCGGTCCTCTCCAGGATAGGGAGTCGGCTTCCTTGGATCTACAGCTCCTCCCGGAAGCAGGCAGGAAACCCCTGCCCCTTTGTCCGCATGGTTGAGCGCTCATGGCGTCTCTGCCCCTATGCAGCATAGTCCTCACATGCCCTCAAACAAACAGGCTGATGCTGCGCGCTGTCAGGAGTTCCCAGTTTCTTCTTCCGGGTCCTCCTCTTTCTCTGGGGTGCACTGACGGTCTGAGTCCCTCTATGGGAAGAAGAGGGACCCCTTGCCTTCTGCACCCCTTTAGACGGCCGTGAGACTGGCGCCAGCAGTCGGGGCAAGGTTGTTTGGCAGCCAACATCCACCAGCTGCCTCCCCGCACGATCCCCTGCCACGCTGTCGGTCATCACGTCAGTGTCTCGTGTAGTGGGTGGAGCAGCCTGGCAAGCAGTACTAATCATGACTGCGCTCCACCTTCTCCTTTCCTCTATGGCACAGGCCTCACTCACCTGTACCTCTGTGTCCTGCTTGGAGGATGACACACCACGTGTCCAAAGCCACTCGGTAATGGCTCCCAACGGGACGCCGAGCTTCTTCTCTAATCCCTCCTTCATCTCCTGCAGGACCTGAAAAACTTTAGCAAGGGACTGCAGGGGTAGGAGAACGGCTTCCACCTCCCGTACAGTTCACGAAAAGTTGCTATCGTCGGTCGACGGTGGACTCCTTTAAGGATTTTGCACACTGCACTTTGACATTCTTTGATATCCTTCTGACCTGCCATTTTTTACACATCTTAAACAACTATTATCATACACTGTATTATCTATATCTATTATTTATTTATTAAATTACATATTTATTGACTACTAGACAAAGACCCGTTTCGACAACATAAGATGAAACGAGCACAAGTGGAATAGTAATAAGCATAAGCACCACAAACCTGAAATAGGTGTATTGAATGAATGCATAATTAGGCCTGGAGCTGTAGTCGAAATCACCTTTCAGGCCTCTAGAGCTTTAATCGAAGTCGCCTTTCTCTTTGAATTTTTGCGGCTGTAAATCCGCCGCCTGCCGCGATGTTGGGGTTGGATGTTGGTCAAAGTCGCCTTTCTCTTTGAATTTTCACGGCCGTAAACCTGCCGCCTGCCTCGATGTCGGTCTCGTAAGGTTTTTCGGGCAGCTGTGGAGAAGGCGACTGCGCATTTGGCTTTGGACGGACGTGAGTGAGTGAGTGAGTGAGGAGGCTGGCGAATTATATATAAGATGTTAATGTATCTAGATTGCATAATACCATACGTTGCATCAATATTCATATTGCTTACTACACGTCAATATTGGTGCTACTTCTTTGTCTTGTCTTTGCACAATGTCTTGTCTTGTTTGTGTTTGAATTTTAATTTTAAATCTTAATTTTAATTTTAAATTTTAGTTTTAATTCTAATTTTAATTTAATTTTAACTTTTCATTTGCACTTCATGTTGTTACTCTGTGGACCCTGAGCTTCGCTATTTCGTCTATCTGTATACTTGTATATGGTTGAGATGACAATAAAGTTCGATTTGACTTTGACTTTGAAATGAGGAGTGCTTCTCCATTAGATAGCTCACCGTGCACAAAGACTGCATAGGCAGTTATTTGAGTTTAACCTGATTGTTCCATTTAAGCCATTTGCAGTACGTTGAAATCAGCTAAGATGTGGGAACACTTTCTGAAGCCTCAATTTCACAATATTGGTGTCTTTTGTTTTTAGGGCTTAGTTATGTTTGGTTTTCCCTTCTAATAATGAATTGTGATGAGAGCTACCATTGGAGTAATTGGAGCACATACATAAAATCACATTCCATTCTGAAACCCAGTCAGGGCACCGTTCTATCACAGTGGATCATAAGCAATTATATATAACCATTTGGAACAATGATTTATGCATCTGTGTTTCAAAGAAAGGACAATTATTATGTAAAACCAGAATAGCATTCTCTCTGCATTAATTATAGAATAAAACACTGTATACCAAAATGTCTGTATATGCCTTCTTGATTAATGTCAGTATAAATAACACTGTTAAAAGAAAAAAAAAAAAAAAGAGACACAGCCTCTGTGTTTTTGTTCAAACTTTGGCACACGTTGAATGAGTGGCTGCCATTCAGCACACACTGACTCTCTAAACTGCTTCAATGGCTTTGCTTTGTTTCTGATTTGCTTCAGAATGACTCACATGTGCCAGAACTCTGCAATGCTGTTGTTGGTCTTGGTCTGCCTCAACTGTGCAACCCAAAAGCCTCCAAAAAGCAACAAAAAAATTATAACCGCACGTGCCATATTTGTTGTTTTACCCTGTAGTAATTAAAAATACTTTCGACCCACGGTTGTAAAATGCAGCCACAGGATGAGTAGCTAGTGGACATAAACGTAGCCAAACTGTACCCTTAGGAACCCTCAAAGTCTGTATCCAAACCCACTTGGATCAGACCTTGTTATATGAATATTATATTATGTCATAAACGCTTTTTTTTTTTAATTCAAAGTAATGTACTACTGTACTGGATATACGAGCTGAAATCCTCCTATAATTTCTCACACGTACTGACTCTTTTGAAATTTTTCTTTTCCAAAGTTAAATGGATAGTAAACTACAAAATACAAAATTCTAAATAATTAATGTAATTTTTATATTTTAATTTTTAACCAATGCAAATGCTGATTAGCTATATTTAAGGTCAGTGACATAGGGGCTCTCAATCTAATTTTTAATTATTCGGTGAAAACTATCCACTTTCTGAACCCATAATTCCCAGTGCAGGGGCATGGCAGCTCCTGGGAGCAATACAGGTGACAACCTGGGACAGCTTTTAACTACATGTAAGTAAGTAAGTAAGATGCTGGATCAAGTTAGAATCATGGGTGCAAGCAGTGTGGCGTAGTGCACCTAAAATAAAAAGCTTTCAAGTCAAATCCAGCCTCCTAATCTCTGTGTGGTCCTGAGGAGCTCACTGCATCTGTCAGGGCTCCAACTATGGGAAAAGAATACATGTATTTATATATGTATACAATATACGAGTATGCACATTCTACAGGTGTAAATGGATACAGCTGTGTCGTGTGACTGGACTTGCACCTAGGACTGGTGCTCGATATAGAAGAGTGTTATTCTCGACCCTCTGCAGGTCACATACCTGCAGAAGGTGGGAGCGGAGGATGCCATCATCTGTATGCTACACCGATCACTCTCCCACTTGGACAGAGGAAGTGGTGCAGTAAGAATTATGTTTCTGGACTTCTCTAGCACCTTTAACACCATCCAACCTTGGCTCCTTAGGGACAAGCTGGCAGAGATGGGAGTAGATTCATACCTGGCGGCACGGATCGTGGACTATCTTATAGACAGACCTCAGTATGTGCATCTCAGGAACTGCAGGTCTGACATTGTGGTCAACAGCACAGGAGTGCCGCAGGGGACTGTACTTTCTCCGGTCGTGTTCAGCCTATATACTGTACATCGGACTTCCAATACGACTTCGCTGACGACATTACTATCGTGGGCTGCATCAGGAGTGGGCAGGAGGAGGAGTATAGGAACCTAATCAAGGACTTTGTTAAATGGTGTGACTCAAACCACCTACACCTGAACACCAGTAAAACCAAGGAGCTGGTGGTGGATTTTAGGAGGACCAGGCCCCTCACGGACCCTGTGATTATCAGAGGTGACTGTGTGCAGAGGGCACAGACCTATAAATACCTGGGAGTGCAGCTGGATGATAAACTGGACTGCACTGCCAATACTGATGATCTGTGCAAGAGAGGACAGAGCCGACTATACTTCCTTTAGAAGGCTGGCGTCCTTCAACATCTGCAATAAGATGCAGCAGATGTTCTACCAGACGGTTGTGGCGAGCGCCCTCTTCTAACACGGTGGTGTGCTGGGGAGGCAGCATAAAGAAGAGGGACGCCTCACGCCTGGACAAACTGGTGAGGAAGGCAGGCTCTATTGTAGGCACGGAGCTGGACAGTTTAACATCCGTGGCAGAGCGACGAGCGCTGAGCAGGCTCCTATCAATCATGGAGAATCCACTGCATTCACTAAACAGGATCATCTCCAGACAGAAGAGCAACTTCAGCGACAGACTGCTGTCACCGTCCTGCTCCACTGACAGACTGAGGAGATCGTTCCTCCCCCAAACTATGCGACTCTTCAGTTTCACCCGGGGGGGTAAACATTAACATTATACAAAGTTATTGTCTGTTATACCTGCATTGTTATCACTTTTTAATATAATATTGTTTTTTATCAGTATGCTGCTGCTGGAGTATGTGAATTTCCCCTTAGGATTAATAAAGTTTATCTATCTATCTATCTATCTATCTATCTATCTATCTATCTATCTATCTATCTATCTATCTATCTATCTATCTATCTATCTATCTATCTATCTATCTATCTATCTATCTATCTATCTATCTATCTATCTATCTATCTATCTATCTATCTATCTATCTATTCCAAATACAGATTGTGTGTTTAAACCAGCAGTGTCTAGGATAAAACTGAAGATTCCACATTAACCCCATGTGGAGCCCGTAAATTCAGCACAATCAATGAAGAGTCTCAGGTTCCAACTGAAGCTGTGAGGTAGGAGCAAACTTAATCTTATTGAACACATGAATACATTTTTTAAGCTTGTGGGCTTGTAAAGCTTTATTAATAAACATCTTGAAGGAATCTTCAGAAAGACACTGGATGCAGGATATGCATCCCAGGAATGACGTGAGTCTTTATATCTGACGGACTCCTCTAGTTACTCAAGTTCAAGTTTCTTTCACTTTAGTTTTGGAACAAGCATCTTGTCCATTGTATTCCTCAGCAGTAAAATCTAATGGCTTTATAACGTTTTCTCTATCATTGGACAAAAATCATGAATAAACTTTCAGTCGAGTAGCCCCTCGCCTCTGGAAGTCTTTCCCACAAGACATTCATAATATCGACTCACTTCCTACTTTAAATCTCATCTTAAAACACATCTTTTTAAGCTGGCTTATTCTGTCTGATAATTTTAGCTGATAAATTTAAATTCAGTTTTATTACTGTATTTATTTTGGTTTTATTGTACTGTAATATTTTATTAATTTTATGTTGTGACTGTTGTTATTAATGTGCTCTGTAAGGTGTCCTTGTGTGCCTTGAAAGGCGCCTATAAATAAAATAAATTATTATAATTATTATTATAAAGTGCAGACTGGGCCTTAGCTCTCAGCGGCACACATATTGCATTGAATGAAACCGAATGACAGGATTACCCGGGCCACTGAGTTAATGGGCCCCCAGCGGGACGCTGCTCTCTGCACCGAATGTCCACACACAGTTTTAAACATCATAGTGAATCAGATCTGTCTTGTCATTGCTATGCAATTCAGTCGGTACACTCTATAGAATATACAACTTGCTTTTTATTTATTTTATTTTTAATTTTCAGGATTTGATAACAATTGACATTATGGAGTATATAATCACAGTTATTCTCTTTTCTTTTCATGTGATGTTCTGTATAAACATGACATTCTCAAACCCACTTTATCCAGTTATGGATCGCAACTCAGGCTGGAGCCTTTCCGGTCTGCACTGAGTGCAAGATAGCAAAGAGCTTTCCAGAGCAGCACATGAGAACAATACGCGTTTTCTACAAGGACAACATCCTGGTGTGGAATTTGGACCCAGGTCACCAGACCTCTCACTGCACAGCCACAGCATCCACTACACACTGTAGCCAGTCCAATACGCTGTATAACACAGTTCTACTTGAGTTTCATTTAAAAGAGTGACAGAAATTTTGAGTTATATGAAAATATAAAGTGTACAGCATATGGGGGATGATGCTTGTCAGCAAAGTCTCATACAGTATAGTCTACCTTAATGGAAGCTGGAGGTGAAAAACAGATGGCAACTGTTACAAAATCATAGCAAGGAAGAAGAAAAAGAATAATGTGTAAATGTTTTGAAGTACACAGTGGATGTGTTCTTTTCTTGTACAGGGTCACTATCTCAGTCGAGTTGTGGCCAGAGTAAATGCAAGCAATGCAGCTTTTTCTTCTTAACTGACAGCGATTTTCTCATCTGACAGTAATTTTAGTCTACGAGTTAATGAATAATGCAACAAATGGACCTAAATCCTAGAGACAGAAGCCAGTTTAACATAACCATTGCCATCAATACTGACATTAATTGCTACCTAATTCTGGCAGTCATAGGTCACGGAGGCCACTAAGACAGAGTAAGTGTGAAGTGGATAATAAAAGCTTGATGTGCTGCAAGATGGGGAATCAAGGCTACAGTCGAAGTAGGGAGAAATCATTCACTACTGCAGACATCTGAACTTAGTGGCGGGTATATTTACATTTTAATTGACCCACAGATTGGCACGTTATACCAAAATGTAAGCAGGGTCATTATTTCTCGCTTATAGCTTGCAGTCATGTGACTGCTTGAAATTAAAACTGAAAATCCAGGCTCTAAAGAGAGAAGTGTTAAAAATTACAAACAAGAAAATGTCCATCCATCTATTTTCCAACCCGCTGAATCTGAACACAGAGTCACAGGGTTCTGCTGGAGCCAATCCCAGCCGACACAGGGCACAAGGCAGGAACCAATCCCGGGCAGGGCGCCAACCCACCGCAGAAAGGAAAGAGTAATGAACATAAATGTGATTTTTTTCTTTGTGATATAATGACTACATACTGTAAAGGCAGGGCATGAAATTGGCAAAAGCCTACTAGTCCAAGACTGCAAAAGTTCCTGTCAAACTAGTAAGTTTAGCTGCTCTGATTTTTCAATCGGATACTAAATTTTAATACGAAAATACTAAGATAATAAGATCCCAGTGTTATTAATTAAATGGGCCTTATTTCCTGAAATTTTGTTATGGTAATTATTTTTGTGTGACCATTATTGAACAAAACAAGTAAATCACAGAAAGAAGCAGAATGTATGAAATTATAAGATAATGAGATAGCCCCTTCCAAAACTGGCACCCACTCCAAACCCACAAGGAACAAACTAAACAAAACTAGTGAAAGTGACTAAATTGGTGTCTGCATAACCCATCAGAAAGGGCAGCAGCCAGACCGAAAAAGAAAAGAACAGCAAGGATGAGATGTTTCCATCATCACTAGCCATTCATCGACAAGCTTGGTGACCAAAGGCCACTTCCTTGTGTTAGAGCCTGATACTCCATTAATCCTCAGTTCCTGAGAGTTAGACAGTAGAAAAAAGGTTTCCAAGAACCAACAGAGACAAAACAGGGTGATGTTTCCATCATCGCTAGCCATTCACCCACAAGCTTGGCGACCAGAGAATACTTCCTGATGTTAGAGCCTGGTGCTCCATTAATCCACAGTGCTGAGAGCTAGACAGTAGAAAAAAGGACTCCAAGAACCAACAGAGACAGAACCGTCATCGCTAGCCATTCACCCACAAGCTTGGTGACCAGAGAATACTTCATGATGTTAGAGCCTGATACTCCATTAATCCTCAGTGCTAAGAGTTAGACAGTAGAAAAAAGGTCTCCAAGAACCAACAGACAGAACAGGGTGATGTTTCCGTCATCGCTAGCCATTCACCCACAAGCTTGGTGACCAGAGAATACCTCATGATGTTAGAGCCTGATACTCCATTAATCCTCAATGTCAAGAGTAAAGGAGTAAAAAGAAGCTCTCCAAGAACCACCTGAGATAGAACAGGGTAATTTCCATCAAGATGCCAGAGCAAGTTTGGCAGTGATGATACCCAAAGAAAACAACCTGTACTGGATTGTCCTTACAGTGAGTGTGGAAAGTTCCAGGATAAGGAAAGTATGAGGTGAGAAAGGAATCAGGACTTATATCTAATTGTAAAGTTTCTTCCATCATAGATAGACAGATACCTTATTGATCCCAAGGCATCCCATTGACTTAAGACAGGAATGTGCCCTGGACAGTTTGACAGACCTTTTGAAGGGCCCACTCAAACACAGCCCTTTTAGAAATGCCAGTTTACATCTCTGAGATGTGGGAGGAAAACCACAGTACCTGTACATGGAGGAAAACCCACAAAGATAAGGGCAGAATGTGCAAATTCTCTACATATGGAAGCATAGTCCAGGATCTGTGTAATCCATGAGGCAGCAGCACTAAGAAAATCAAAAAAATAAGTAACTAAATAAGAAAACAAACAACTTTGTAATCTTCCAAGTCCAGATGATCTGCAAGTTGAGTTGATTGTGCGGTGTATGAGTAACATTCAGGGTGTGGGTATTCTGAGTCCTTTTTCACACTAAGTTTTCAGCAGTAGTAGTAAAAGAAGTAACATCATGTGTACAAAGTACAGTAGAATTCTTACTTGCAAGTCCAATAACCTTCAAATGGAGTAAGCAGGTTTAGCAAATGAATGAATGAAATGATGAATAAAATAAACTAAGGTGACACTACATATAATTGTGCTTTTACAATTGCTTGAACCATAAAAAGAATAAGCCTAAATGTTGACATCCTATGGAATCTTATGTTAAAATTGAAAAAACAAACATATACTGTGTGTAAACATATAATTAAATCATTATTGAGAATAAAATGATACAAGTAAAATGAATGATGCTGGTGTAATTGGACATATTAGGATCTTCACATCACTCAAGTCAGCAAGAATAAATTAGAGCAACATCGTAAAAATGAAGTTCATTTGAAATAAATGTTTTGGATAAAAGGGACAGAACGGCATTACCTATTGCATGATATTTAAATTCTGCTGAATTTAAATATACAATGTACGATATAATGGCAAAAAAAGAAAAAAAAAATCCTCATTGATCCGAAATATTTTGTTACACCATCTGTATTACTTTGCAGTTTTTTTTCTCACTGTTTAGATTGAGAGATGGCAACGAGTTGCAAATTTTAATAGCTGACAGGCATCACACTTTTAATCGTAAAATGCAGCAGATTTGTTTGTATTTCAATTTCCACTTAAAACTGTACACTCTTTTTTTTTCTGTCAGAAATGTTCTTACCCGAATGCCAAAATAAAGCCTCTTTAAACTGGAAAGAGGTGTTTTTTTCTCTGTGAAATATGATAAGCAAAAGGGCCAAAATGAGATGTATCATTTGTTTACTGATCTGTCGTTTCGGGGAAAAAAAAAAAAGTTGTAGCAAGCTTTTCTTGCAGAATGTTCCAAATAAAAATGACACATGGTTAAAAAAATCTGGGGGTATTCTGCTCAAAACATGCGTTGTATGAACGCTTGCTGTTTTTCCAACAAAATAAGTGACTGACCCTTCGTCAGTGTCAGTGACTGAACACACTTTCTTTAGAGATGATTTTCATCTATAAAACAAACTTAATCAGTCAGTCCAGCTCTGTTTCATAGCTCCTTTCATTGAGTACGCTATCACAAATTCATATGTGATCACTGATAGAAGATGAGTTATTAGCTCATGTCAGTTCCTTTCAGATAGGCCTGTAGAGACTTAATTAGCTACATGGTGGCTCCTTAGGTTTGTTATTCGTGATTTAATGGGCAGATAACAAAACACACGCACAGGAACAGAACAATACATTTATAAGCTACAAGAAAAAGTCAACATATTATGTTCAAGAGCAGTTCCTGACGGTAACAGCCCATGAACAACTCAACGAGGACATGCTTATTCATTACATTCAATGGGGTTCACGAAAGAGGATGGTGGAGCCCAGTGTACTGGTGACGCTAGGCATGTTTTTGATTTTAAAGTTTTGGAGTAGTCCATGAGTACAACTTTTGGGACTCTTGGGCATCTATTCCTGATTCAGGATTTCCAACACTAATACGGAGTTAAGGCTCTTATTTGGCGATCCAATCGAAAAGAATAATAGGGGAAGATGGAAGTTGAAGATTTCAGCACCCGTCCACTTCTGTTGTTTGTACTCTGCCCCTTTCTTTATCTTTATCTGCTGTTAAACCACACTGATAATGTGAAGCTACATGATGGCACGGGGAAAAGAAATAAGACAAATAGTTTGGTCTAGTGTTGTGCATTTGTGACCTTGGAGTTTTGTTTAGCGCCTCAGTTTTTTGACTTTTTGTGCAGTTTTTTGCCTACTTTTTTGAAGTCTTCCATTCTTCCTATCATAACATTATTATTGTGGCTGACAGCCGGTCACATGCCCAGCAGGGATGCCCCTGCTGCATCTGTTCCGGGGAAGCAACCATGGGCAGCTCAGTACCTCTCCCAGGACGCTTGGTGGCAGCCTCCCTGGCGGACGGTGATCCCCCAACCTGTCGCATGGCTCCATGGGAGATGGAGTCCTTCACAGCCTGGTTGGGGGCTCAGATGGCCGTTAGGGGGAGCTGCATGGAGTCAGCAGCCCAGCTGGATGAATCTTCAGCTCCATCCGGAAGTGCAATTAGGTCCAGGTGGTCAAGGACCTGGAACGCTTCCGGGTGGGCTATAAAAGGGCCAGGCACCACCACTCAGGGGCTGGAGTTGGGAGGAGGAGGACTAAGCTGCAGGAGGAGTGGTGGTAGAGGAGAGAAAATATTGTGTTGGTGTTGGAATAGTGCTTTGTGGACTGTGTATTGCCTGTGGGTCACGGGGAAGACATGCGCCCACGGGTGAAGAAGAATAAAGGTTTTTGTTGGTTCATACGTGCCTCTGTGTCCATCTGTGTCGGGTCAGGCGCCTATATGGTGCCTTTTGTTACACTATGCATAATTACTCATCGTTATTGGCTTCATTCGATGGGTGTGCACATGTAGGTCTGTAGTCACACCATGACGCATGCTGTTCCTGTTGGTGTAACACTGGGCGACTAAAGGTGCAGTCTGTCAGCACATCGCTTGCAGTACCACAGCAGTTTTCAAAAGGGATGTTTTGAAGAATATATTTGAGACAATAAAGAATTCAGCAGAAGAGGAGATGACTAAGCAACAGGGCTCTTTGTTAAGTAATAACTACGCACACCTGATCGTCCTGGTTTCTGGGCTTACTGTGGCTTAGTTGACAGGAGTTAGAGACACCATAAGGTGGGAAACAGCCTTACCGTCATACACAGTATGGTTTGTCAAATACAGTATGATACTTGGCTATCTTCCCAACTGTGTCACAATCTTTATTTATATTCATATTTAGCACAGTTTGACTAATAGAATGCTTGGTGTTCTCCTTGTCGCATAGCTTTATTTTGTGCTCTCAATACCAGTATAGGGACACTGGCCAACACTACAGCTGTTCCGACTTTTACACTCTAATGTTTGCTCACATGCAGTGCCATAAACAGATCTACTGTACATGACTTGACGCAATCAAAGGTGTGATTAGTTGAGAAATCTTTCAATGGTGTTGTATAGGACGAGGTTGTTTGCTGATCTCCTCACTGAGTCACCATGAGTATGCAACACACCTTCAACTTCAAATGTAAATTACAAAAGAGCATTGCATTTAAATAGAATAAATGACTCAATTAACAAGATGAAGCACTGTAGCAGGGTGGCAGGTCTCCTCGATGGTATGAAAAATAAGTAGGATAAAAAAGAATTATCCCAGCAGGGTGTTAATGCAGGAAGGGGCACATTGCACAGCGGGCACTGGCTTTGAGTGACAGCCACCCAGCAAAGTTGACAGCTTTGCCAGCTCTGACTGCTAGCTGGAGTCCCCTGCATAACACAGCAGAATAAATTATTGTTCACTTGCATGGGGGACAAGCAACTATTTGTTTGTCGTGTTTTGGTCTTAGTGAATTTGCTTTTTAGACTAAGCTATAGTAGATCTTGTCGTATTTCCCTAGGCAAGATGCAGCTGGAAAGTCCCAAAGGAACTGCTAGGTTACTTTTTTGCAAAGCCATTACCATGGGGGAAAGATGGAGAAGTTTGCAAAGACTCTTTTTTTTTTTTTCAAATAACATGCCTAATAATTTTTATGCTTTATTATTATAATGAACGTTGCTCCCTAAATGTCCTGTAACTATTGATCTCAACTGTATTTATTTGAAAACAGTGTTTTTATTTAAATGTATGTCACGGTCAAATTTGAAAATCGTTCTCATTGCAAATAGCCCACACATTTTGCAATGAGTCAGACTCACTAGAAAGGAAGCTGATATTTTTCACATAGCCTTGGCTCGTTGCAGTGAGCCCATGCAGCTTCCTTACAATGAGACGGATTTTCCAGTTCGCCTACAACACATGCACAGTATATTTGTTCATTCATCCATTTTTGAACCTACTTAGTTCAAAACTGTGTGGTGTATAAATAAGTAAATAAATATATAGTGCTGTGGTGGGTTGGCACCCTGCCCAGGATTGGTTCCTGCCTTGTGCCCTGTGTTGGCTGGGATTGGCTCCAGCAGACCCCCGTGACCCTGTGTTCAGATTCAGTGGGTTGGAAAATGGATGGATGGATGGATTTATAGTGTGACGGATGGCTGGGGCCCATGCCTGGCCGGGACGCCCCTTCACCACATCTGCCAGGGGGGACAAGGGTGGGAAGCCCAGTATCTCCCCCTGGACGCTAGATGGCAGCCTCCCTGGGTTGCAGCAATGACTTGGACTCCCCCAGGGCTTCATGGGGGTTGGAGTTCTGTGCAGCTCTGTGGGGTTCCGCAGGCGCCGCCAGGGGGTGCTGCAGCAGGAGCTGCTGGCCCCTTATGGGCATTGGTTTCGCCCCACCCGGAAGTGCAGGCGGATGTCGACAATCAAGCACCTGAAGCACTTCTGGGTACCCAATAAAAGGGAGCCAGAGACCACCACTCATCGGCCAGAGTCGGGTGGATGGAGGACAAAGCTGTGGAGGAGTAGTGGTGGTGGAAGAAGAGAGTGTTTTGTGGTGTGGTTTCAGTGCTTGGGACTGTGTTGTGGCTGGAGGGATTATGGGGAAGACGTGCCCTCCAGCTGAAGAAAAATAAAAGTCTTTTTATTTTATATGTGCCTCCCGTGTCAAGTCTGTGCTGGGTCGGGTGCAATATAGCACCTTTCTTACAATATATATATATATATATTGTCACACCAACAAAGACAAACAGAAGCCAAAAAAGGTTTCGGGAAGCCGCCCCGTATATTGTAGGTAACTGTAACAGCAAAGAAAAACACTTCTTTTTGGAGTTCAAAACGGAACTGTCTTTCATAAGGCAAAATGGCGGTTTTATGGAGAGGCAGAGGAAGTGACGTCAACTGGGCCAGAACCGGAAGTGGCGTCATCGGGGCCGAGGGCCAGAAGTGATGTAATTGGAATCAGGTGGAAGTTCCCGTTATTGGTCTGCAGAGGAAAGGGGAAAAGGGTTAATGCAATTCACTATCCCCTGGTCTGGCATGGAATCACCCTCCTTCGGACTCTTTAGCTGCCTCCCATGAGCACATGTGTGACAGTACATTATATATATATATATATATATATATACAGTGAACCCTTGTTTATCACGGTTAATCCATTCCAGACTCTACCGCGATAAATGAAATTTCGAGAAGTAGGATTCTTTATTTATAAATCGAATATTTTCGCAGTTAGAGTATAGAAAACCTGTTTACGACCTTCTAAATACGTTTTTTAACATTATTAGAGCCCTCTAAACATGAAATAACACCCTTTAGTCACCATTACACTCGTATTACCCAATATATTAGACAAAATAAGAGAAAATAAGACATATTAGACGTTACAAATGTCATATTATTATTATTGTACTGTACATTTAATTACACACATACACAGTTCTTACACACAACCACTAACCTATGAAGGCACAACCTCAGTAGGAGAGTCTCAGGTGCGTCGTTGTCTTCTTCCGCTGAAGGAGTACTAGGAGTAGGCAGTGGGTGACTGGGTGCGCGGCTGAAGAACATCTTGATTGGCAGTTGCTGGCGCTGTCTTGTCATATGCGTGAGGAGGCTTTTGTAGGGTATTGCCATCTTTGATCATATCCAAGAGTTTCACCTTCTCCTGGATGGTAAACATCTTCCTCCGGCACTTAGTTTCATTGTCAGAAGGCTTAGAAAAAGCAGCACGTTTAGGAGCCATCGTGGGGCTTAGATAAAAGATCTCAGAAAGTGCATGCATTGTGACGTAAGCGTGTATGAGAAAAAATAGCGATAGAGTGAAGCCGCGAAAGTTGAAGCGTGATATAGCGAGGGATCACTGTATATATATATATTGTCACAGATGGCTGGGGTTCTTACCCAGCTGGGACACCTGGAAGGACCGGAAGGTGGCATTTATATCTTCCAGGTCACGAGGGGGCAACCGCCCTGGGTTAGGAGAGGACCACGGGAGAGAAGCAGGGAGGTTCTAACCTGGTGGGACCCGTGGCCAGCGCCAGGGGGCGCCTCAAGCCTTATGGAACCCGGGAAATGTTTACTTCCGCCATACCCGGGAAGATGCAGGAAGAGCCTTCCAGGGACGCCCGGAGTGCTTCCGGAGCAAAGGGCAGCACTTCTGCCACACCACGAAGTGCTGCCGGAAAAACGTCGTAAGACACCTGCAGCACATCCGGGGAGAGATAAAAGGGGCCGCCTCACTATAGTCTGGGAGCTTGAGTCGGGAGTGGGAGCAGGACAAAGCTCCCGTGAGGAGAAGAAAGGCAGCCACGGACAGTGACAGAAGCCTGGAAGAGGGGTGATTGGTGCTGGGAACACTGTGTGCTGTGTGGGACAGTGTTATTTGTGTTAAAATAAACATGTGCTTTTATAAAGATGTGGTTTCCGACTGGTGGTGTCCGGGCAAGTCTCACAATATATATATATATATATATATATATATATATATATATATATATATATATATATATATATATATATATATATATATATATATAGTGGTATTAGAACCCAAACACAAACAGGCAGACACAGAATGTCCCAAAAGCACACATTTTAATTCTTTCTTCTCTGCACAACACAATAACAGTGCACCAATCACCAATAATAAGTCAGTCTCTTTCCTTTTGGACTTCCTTCTGCCGCCTCCACTCCTCCCATCGTAAGCTCCGTACTCTGCCTCCCAACTCCAGCTCCCCGAGTGGACTGAGGTGGCCTCTTTTATACAGCACCCGGAAGTGCTCCAGGTGCACCCCAATTAACATCCAGCAGCACTTCCGGGTGTGGCGGAAGTGCTGCAACCGAGTTCAGTTCCTCTTCTGGCAGCACTTCTGGGTAAGGCGGAAGCGCTGCATACCCTATTTCCGAAGCTACCCTGGCGTCCCATAGCGGTGGCCATGTTGCTCCACAGGTTGGGCTCCCCAGGTCCGTGGCCCCCATACAGTCCAGGAAGGCTGCCCTCTTGCGTTCCAGGGAAGATACTGCCCTTCTCCCTGTCCTTCCCTTCTTGGGGCATCCCGGAGGGGCAAGGTCCCTGGATGTCTGTCACTATATATATATATATATATATATATATATATATATATATATATATATATATATATATATATATATATATATATATATATTGGCTATACATTGGCTATAAAATCTATTCACTCATTTATACACATTTTATCAGGTTACCATATAGAATTTCATGTGCTTTTATTCTTTTGTTTTGATGTTTGTTTGTTTTTTAACAATCAGTAGAAACCTCCTCAATGTAAATGTGAGAACATAATTTTACGACTCCATTAATCCATCAGTTTTCTGAGCCATCTTAGCCCAGATCAAAGTTGTGAAATTCCAGAGTTTATCCTGGCCTGGTACCAATGGGCAGAAGGTTAGGGAGAAGTCCTCTCTGGAGAAGGCAACAAGCACACTGTGAGACACACTTTACCCATTCCTGCTCAATTTTGAGTTGGAAATTAAAAGAAATTTCTTTGGGTTATAGGAGGTGAACTGGGGCCTCCAGAGAATACCCATGCAGCCACAAGGAGTGCCCCGTATTGACATTAATGAGGATGAGGATACAGCCGGCACTGCCGGAGAGATATTAGCACTTCTTTGCTATTAATTATGAATAAAACAGAATAACACCAGCTTCACAACTATTTACCCTTGCGATGACACGTCCTCAGAATGGTCTGCTGCAAGAAAATGCCTTTAAAAAGTCAGTTATTCATTGAGTAGAGTCTACTTATGTAAAATCTAAAGTCACATGACAATACTGAAAAGCGATAGTTGTGTGACTGTTTCGATCTTTCAATAAATGGATCGACGTGGAAATCAAAATCACAATTTTAGGGAAAATCAATGGGAGTTATCAGAGTTATCGATGGACACGTCACTAAAAATATGGCATCATTAAACAAAATCATGAGGAAAGAACAAAACGGAAGAACACTAAACCCTGAATATTTTCTTTAAATGATCTTGCTCACAAATTTATTTTAAAGATTTATTTTTAAGTTTTTTTTTTTATATATGAGCATTCTGACACAGGGTTCTGCCTTAATCACCATGATGTCACACAACACACTGTGAGTGGACCAGCATGCAGCATTATAGTGACGAACAGCCCAAAGGACAGTGACCATAATGTCACCAATAAAAAGAGCAAAATAAATTCAGTTAAAAGTAATACATAATACTAAGTCAGTCAGTCAGTCATTGTCCAACCCGCTATATCCTAACACAGGGTCACAGGGGTCTGCTGGAGCCAATCCCAGCCAGCACAGGGTGCAAATCAGGAACAAACCCCGGGAAGGGCGCCAACCCACCACAGATAATATTAAGTTATTTCTGGAATCCTGATGGTAGTCAGTGAAAATTTCAATACAGTGACAATCCACCAAAAGACACTGAAGTCCTTTAAAAACAGAAACAAAAATATGCTCTGTGCAAAACAGCACCCTCTCCTAAATAGCTCAGATGTCATGTGCTTGTTTACAAAAAATAATTTAATGAATAGGTAAATATAGAAAAATAGTAAGTGACAGAAATTAGGCAACCTGTCTGCTTGTTGCTACACAAACTCAAATTAAAACCTAAATTTAGATACAGACTCATAGCCAAAGCAATAAGGGGGAAGTTTCCTTTATTAATAAAATGTAACTCTATTTCATTTTTGTTGTATTTTGCTAGTGGGAAGAAATATAAAACACGTGTCTCATGGTTGCTAGATTGCCACCTTTCTTTCCTAGCCTTAATTTTCCTGCATCTTTTGTTCTTCTTAATGCTATTTTTTATTTTCTAGATTTTCTACATTTAAGAAGCAAATACCAGCATTCACTCAGCATTAACGAAAGGATCCAATGAGTGATCTATCCTTTCAAGTGCTTATATATAAGATGTATACTTATGGCATGTCAGACAATTGTGTGTCTGAGACATCTTCAGGGCTTATGTAAACGTTGTAATACCATCCCAGTGACTCATGTCATCTCCGCTGTTGACCTCACTTTTGCTTCCAACGGCGGTCCCACTTCTTCCAAGACCTGCCTTAAGCTGATGTCAAATTACGCTACTTCTAGTCGTAAGGTATTTTAGATTGGCCGACCATAGTTGGCAATCTAGTCACCGGACCATATCAATTGAAAAACCTGAAAACCGCTGCCCATGTTTGCTCATCTGTTTTTCTGGCCCATTTTTTTCTCTTTTATATTTTGTTGTGGTACGTAAAACATGAGACATCAGACAGACAAGCTTCTCTTCTGTTTGTGAGGTCAAAAACACCCATTCTCCTTATTCCTCAAAGCAGCATTCTATGCATTGTACTTCAGAGGTCACTGGTTATTAGCTCTATATCAGCACATAAGAGTCCATGCTTATGGCAAAAGACAAAATCAGACCTGTTTGATATTATCAGAGTCACAGACTAGTTGGACTGAGTCACTGAGCATGTTCATGGGTGAATGCCTCCAACTATCTAAGATTATGTGCATGAAGACTACAACTGAAAAAGTTGTATCATGTGACTTTAGATGAGAGACCCTCAGTCTGAAGGAGACCCAAATCTGAACAAGATATTAATCCAGTAGTTCTCAACCTGTGGGGCGGACTGCCCTAGGGGAGCGCAAAGTAACAAAAAGGGGGGCGCGAAGATGTGAAAAAAAGAAAACAAGAATTGAAAATATGAAAAATACATCTATTGAAACCTAAACAAATTAACTTAAACTACATTCTGATACTAGAAAAATAAATATAGAGTTAGATAAATGTCGATAAAAGTTAAGTAGGTATAATAAAATATATATCTATGATATATCATTAATTAAAAAAGAACAAATTGGTATTAGTGGGCTCCTTTCAACAAAACCTTAGGGGGGCGCGATTAAAACTGTTATGAAAACTCGGGTCGCAAATACTTAAAAGTTTGAGAAACGCTGCATTAATCCATGCCCTCACAAGATGAACTACTTCATTTTCTTCACTTTTCTTTACCTTGGCATTATGAGCTTTTACATTAAACAAGGTTTTCATCATCTGATGCCTCAGACCTTTACGGTTTGCTGCCATTTTTACAGTTACAATATCATATCATCATTGTGCTACACCCTTGAGCACCAAAACGTAAATACGGAAATGATAAAAATAGCAGCAATCAATGGAAAAATATCCAAAAAAATAATCAAACTAGTGTTTAAACACACCCAGGTGCTCCCACATTCTGATACAATGCAATCTCAATAAATACAGCATAATGTGTGCTTCACAGGGGAGTGGCAAAATGCGTGCTATTAAAAAAAAAAATCACATCAAAATCTCAACTTTTGTTTGTTTGGACGCACCTGGGAGACTATGAGACAAAATGGAAGAAAACTCGATGGTCTGATGAGACCCACATTGACCTTTTTTTTTTTTTGCCTCAACGATAAGCATTTTGATTGATGCCAGGATAGCAAAGCACATTCTCCTGGGAATGCCACCTGTAAAATGAAGCATGGTGGAAGCAGCATCATACTTTGGGGATTCTTCTTTGAATCAATGCCTGGAAGATTTTAAAAGATAAAAGGCAAATTACTACAACAAAGTACAGAGAAATCCTGGTGGGAAACCTGAGGCAGACTGTATGAGAAGATGGAAGAAGATGGTTCCATTGGCAGAATGATAACCCAAAATATAAAGTCATTTGGAGAGGCTGAAAGTCAAAATGTCGTAGAGCAAGTACAGTTTAATGAAAAATTGTGTGTCGGCAGTCAACAATTGCTGCTTACTGAATTATGTCTATTCATTCTGAAGGCAAAGGAGCAATTTTGAAGAAAATAAATAAATAAAATGCGCAAAAATGGCATGTCCAGATGACCAGAACTTGCTTGCCAGTTGGTTCTGCAGCTATGGCTCCATTTCTTTCTCAATGTTTTGCCCTCTTTGGCTTTGTAACTCATGCCAGAGTTGAGCTATTTAAATTTGCCCACTGTTCAGAACTAACTGTAGGAAACTTCACCTGCTTCCTCCAAAGTCATACTTCTGTCTCTCATCTCCTGTGTTGTGTGGTCTACTGTGTACATCCAGAGGGCTTTCAGTACCCCAGCCATGTCCCCTTTGCCATGACAAATAACATGCCAGTGTATGTTACTTTCTCCGTTTTAGATCTTAAACTTGTTATTATTTGCCTGTGACATGCCAAAATTGGCTCTAGCACCCTTTTAGTCCAAATCAGAATATACTGAGTATGGGATACGGAAGTTTATTTTGTTCATATAAAATCAAAAACATGATTTTTAATAGTGAATTAATTATTTTTCTTCCAGGTATAGATTAGATCCTAGGCTTTAAGGGGTGATGATGAAATCCATTAAGGACTTCCATACTGTCCTCTTTTAAAAATTACAATAAGTTATTACACCTATATTTGAGATTATTTTACAAAGATGATAAATTTAGCCTGTAAATCTATGAAATCTTTCAATGATAACTTTTATGTATTAATTGATAACAGCAGAAGTACTGGAAGAACTTATTATATAATATAATTACAAAATCTTATATTATATCAAAATCTGCAGTGGGCTGGTGCCGTTGCGCAAGGTTTGTTTCCTGCCTTGCGTCTTGTGTTGGCTGGGATTGGCTCCAGCAGACCCCCGTAACCCTGTAGTTAGGATATAGCGGGTTGGATAATGGGATGGATGGATGGATAATTACAAAATCTTATATCTCTTATATATAATTCTTTTCTGGTTCGTCCTGCTTCCTGTTCAAAAGTGGTCCCGCCCACACACAGCCGACACGGCATTTCTCGATTGCTATTTGTTCTCTTCCAAACCCTTCCCCACGCTGCCTGCGGCTCCTCTTCAAAAGCGGTCACGCCCACACGCAGCCGACACGGCATTTCTCAATTCCTATTCCTGCTCTTCCAAACCCTTCTCCACGCTGCCTGAGGCCTCCCATACACCCCCACACCACTTTTCTCGATTCCTATTCCTTCTTCGGACTACCGCGTTCCCCGCTCCATTCTCATGACCCCATTGGTGTCACGTCACCGCCCTATATCTAGCCTGACCGCATGACCTTTCACTTTAGCCATGTGTGCGCCTGGGCGTCTTTTCCGTAGCCTGCTACAGGAAGGTACTCTGTCGACCATTGGCATTGGTTTCGCTCCTTGCTATTGGTTTCGCTCCTTCGTATTTTCGTTATACTGCGACGGTTGTTTCCTAAGCCTTTGTTATAAAATGAATGACAGTATCTTCTCTGTCGACGGGTTTTTGTACAACGTCATCTCTATTCCGGGATCCGGCAACTGCCCGTTCCTATCAGTGGGTTATTTCTTGACACAAACGGTTGACGAAGGCAATGCACTCTCACTACGACACAGGGCAGTAGATTTCGTTGCATCACACTGGTACAGATTTGGAGACGTTCTTCCTGTTGTTCTTTCTAACGCAAGTCGAGTTATCACAACAAGTCAGAAGTACTATCAATACATGGCAACATCTATTCGCAACTGCGTCTTTCAAGAAGTATTTATTTCTTCTTGATTTCTGAATTCCTTTCTCACCGTTTTCCATTCCTATTCTTACACCGCCGTATGCTACGGCGGCCGTTGGCAAGTTATATTATATTATATTATATTATATTATATTATATTATATTATATTATATTATATTATATTATATTATATTATATATAAATGTCTATGAGGGCGGCACGGTGGCGCAGTGGGTAGCGCTGCTGCCTCGCAGTTGGGAGACCTGGGGACCTGGGTTCGATTCCCGGGTCCTCCCTGCGTGGAGTTTGCATGTTCTCCCCGTGTCTGCGTGGGTTTCCTCCGGGCGCTCCGGTTTCCTCCCACAATCCAAAGACATGCAGGTTAGGTGGATTGGCGATTCTAAATTGGCCCTAGTGTGTGCTTGGTGTGTGGGTGTGTTTGTGTGTGTCCTGCGGTGGGTTGGCACCCTGCCCGGGATTGGTTCCCTGCCTTGTGCCCTGTGTTGGCTGGGATTGGCTCCAGCAGACCCCCGTGACCCTGTTTGGATTCAGCGGGTTGGAAAATGGATGGATGGATGGATAAATGTCTATGTGTGGAAGTGTGTGTGTGTCTGTCTGTCCGGCCTGGAAGTGAGAGGTGGAGTAAGGGCTCCACCTCCAAGGAAACAAACTCACTTAGCCGCTAATAACACAAGCGAGGGGAGCACGTTGGCAAAACGAACCTCCAAAGAAAGAGTCACTAACTTAGCCGCTAATACACAAGTGAGACAAGCGCAGTGGAAAAATGATATCCGTTTTGCTTTACCTCCCGCCGCTATTACACAAGCAAGGGGAGCACATCGGCAAAATGAAACCTGAGGAGAAAGACAAAGTCGCTTAGCCACTAATGCACAAACAATGCAAACACGTCAGCAAAAGGAAATCTCCTAGGAGAGAGACGCCCAGAGTAGTTCTATTCAATTACCTGACATCTTTATATTTCAATTTTTTTTCTGATGATTTCAATAGTTTCTAGGACCCCAGGTTATTTACAGCACAGGCTTACAAAGCCAGTTATAGTATAATACTCCCCTACCGATTCTCCTAAACTGTTATTGCATTTGTCTCCCTGTCACACTAAAACATCCATCCCTTGGTTTCTAGGCTCTGCAGCCAGAAGGTTACAGTGATTTGTACGCCACCGTCAGCTGCAAATAATTTATCACCCAATTGGCCTCTTTAAAGGACCAAGGAGATGAAATTCACTGGGTCCAAGGTCAAGGATGGCCCAAATCCTTCCACCCATGCAAAGCACTGTAACAGCCCAAGCGTGGTTGTGTTCACAGTATGAGGTCTGGCACTATCATTCAGCATGATGGGCCCCTTGTGGAGAAGCACAGATTATTTGAAATGAACAGCTAACTGCATCCACTCTAACATGCGTGTCAGTACCGCACCTTCATGTCTAATCATGTTTCAAGATGTCTTCCTATGTTCAAAGTCAGGTGCATTACATTAAACATTCAATCAAACTTCGGGATGGCCTGGAACACGACCACACAAAATAAGTTTACAACTGTGCCTGCTCAAATAAGTTGCACAATCTCTTTATTTAAAGTGAAAGGGCATACAGTCATGTGAAAAAAATAAGTACACCCCATGGTATTTGTTGACTTTTGTTGACATATTTGAACAGGAAAACAGTAGATCTTCTTGCAAACAGTGTCTTTAATAAAAACACAAGGAAAATTTGCCTTTTCAAGTATTTATCCAACAAAATAATCATTAGATGTAATGGTCTACTGGGGAAAAACTAAGTACACTCCTGCTCTGAAAAGCTAGCATTGCCCCCCTTTAGCAGAAATGATTTCTTTAAGCCATTTTGCCTAATAGTCTCTGACATCGAATCAGTGAAAATTTGGACCACACCTCAATGCCAAATTCCTTCAGTTGCAAGTTGTTTGTGGGTTTTCCTGCATGTAATCCTCACAACATTTCAGTGGGCTTTAACTAGGCCCGTCCATTCTTTCTGAGGCATTCATTGGTGGCTTTGCTAGTGTGCTTCAGATCATTATCGTATTGAAAGGTCCATTTCCAGTTCATATTCAACTTTTGGACAGATGGTCTCACATCCTCCTCAAGTACTCTTTGATTAGATGCATAATTCAAAGTTGACATGATAACTGCAAGCTCGGGCCCTGAGGCAGCAAAATAACCCCATACCATAACACTTCCACCGCAATGCTTTAGGGTGGGTGTAAGGTTCATCTTCTGAAATGATGTCCTTGGTTTTCACCAAACATGTCTAGTCCTACTCTGGCCTTGGGATCCCGGTTAGCAACCCCCTCAAGCAGACATGTAGTCCAATCCCACCCTTCAGAAATGACCATCTATCTGCCACAGACAGGTGTTACTTGGGCAACCCCTTGGCCTGGCCCAACCACTTGGGTCCTCAACAATAAGGATCCTGTGAGCTGGATCACCCTCTGGGAATTGTGCCACATGGCCGTAGTGCCATAACTGATGCTTCGTTACAATTCAGGTAATGTTCCTCATTTGGGACTCTGTGAGCAACCACTCATTCGACACAGTCAAATCAGTGGTATCCAAGGATTCTCCATACAGACAAAATTCCAAAGGACTCCAGTCTTTATCTCAGGTCACTGGATACCGTCCATGTGCTGCAACCATATAGCAAAACAGGAAGCACCAGGACTCTAAAGACATGGACCTTAATCCTTTAACATAAACATCAAGAGTACCACACACCACTTTCCAACCACCTCTTGACCCCCCATACACTCCCAATCCGTCTACTGACTTCATAGAAAGAGTCACTGGAGTCACATGAATGTCACTGCCGAGATAAGAAACACACTCTCTCCACAGACAGACACGCTGCTGAGGGCTGTGCCCAAGAGGTTATTAAAGGCCTGGATCTTATTTTTTATCCAGGACACTCGCAAGCCCAAGGATGCTCAGACTCCTCGCTTCAGTCTCTCGAGCGCCCCGATCAGAGCCTCCACTGACTCTGCGAAGATCACAGCATCATCGGCAAATTTAAGATCAGTGACTTTTTCTTCACCAACAGATACCCCACAGTTGCTGGGCCCCAAGACCTGCCCAACACCCAGTCCATACAAGCATTGAACAGAGTAGGAGCAGAACACACCCCTGACGAACCCAAATGGGAAGAATACAGAGGTTCTGCCTCCACCCTGCACAGCACTCACAGTACCAGTGTACAGGTCAGTCATGACATCCAGCAACCTTGAGGGGATCCTGCAAAGACTCAGAAAGTCCCACAGGGCAGCTCGATCAACTGAGTCGAACGCTTTACGAAAATCAACAAAGGTGGCAAAAAGCTGATTTTTGCGTTTGCAATTGATAAGAACCCTTAGTGCCAGGACTCGGTCGATGGTAGACTTCTTAGGCGTAAAACCAGACTGCTCTGGTCACTAGTAGGTGATCAAGTGATTATAATTCCAATTGGGGACGACCCTAGCAAGGACCTTACCCGACATCAAGAGCAGTGTTATCTAGTTGCCACAAGTCAAGCGATCACCCTTCCATGTCCAGATAGGGAATCATAGAACCTAATTTATGTAATGTTAGACTGTTCAAATATGCTAAAAAAGTCAACAGTTTCCATAGGGTGTACTTACTTTTTTACATGAATATACCTCACATTTTGTAATACTCTCCTAAAAAAAGAGATAAATAAATAGATATGAAAGGTATTATATAACAGATAGATAGATAGATAGATAGATAGATAGATAGATAGATAGATAGATAGATAGATAGATAGATAGATAGATAGATAGATAGATAGATAGATAGATTTTAATTTAGTATAATAGGCAGAATAGATAGAAAAATTTTAATTTAGTGTAGTCGGCAGGATAGATAGATAGATTTTAATTTAGTGTAGTCAGCAGGACAGATAGATAGATAGATTTTAATTTAGTATAGTAGGCAGAATAGATAGAAAGATTTTAATTTATTGTAGTCGGCAGGATAGATAGATAGATAGATAGATAGATAGATAGATAGATAGATAGATAGATAGATAGATAGATAGATAGATATTAATAATTTTAGTAAATAGAAAAAATATAATTTCTATGAAGGTGTCATGCTGACTGTCATTAGTGATAATGCATTTGTATTTATACTTAGTCTTAAAACATGAACAATATTTATTTTACTTTGGCAAACCGTGGCATACGGATGTCCATTATTAGGTTAATGCTGTTTTTTTAATTTGTATGCACTTTTACTAGAATATCTGACAAAATGCAGGCTTTACATTCAAGTAAAGGACAGCCAACTATCTGATGTCACTATTAATTTTTTAAAAACCATTTTACTACCAATGCACATGAAAACTGCATATTTTGAGCACTTCATTTGGGTGTTGTTTTTACATCATATTGATTTTAATTTATGATGAAGGTGCCATTTCTTCTCCACAATTTTCACTTTTCGTTTGCTTACCGAATACTAACAAATCTCACTTTTCAATAGTAGCCTGGGTAACTCTACATGGAAAACATATATAATAAGAGATGGAAAAAAAATCTCATGATGCTATCATCATCTTTACTCTGGTGTTGTTGAGATTTCCTGCCAAGATCCTGAAACACCTCCATTTCTGCATCTCCACTCAAAAACTAAATGGGTCTTTCAGTTTTAATGAAAAGACGACGGCAAATCTGCCAAGACACACAATAAACCTCTAATATTGCAAGAATAGGATATGAAATATCTGTATATTGGCACAAGTTGTTGGAATTTCAAATTGGGCAATCATCAAGATGACACCTGGTTACACAGATTAGTTAATTGAAAATTAAACAGGGCCACGTAGGTTCTTTATGTCTTCAAATGATGAAAGCATACATATTATCGTAACACAATAGCAAGAATAATGAGAATTGGCAGGTTCTTGCCAGATTATGAAAAAATGCAGCATTTTTTCTCTGCCAGAGATGAAATCGAGCTTACTTCAGGATTTGGCAAACACAGGAGGTCACTTATCTCCAGCAATATACACAAAAGGTTTGCGTTAGCTTTACATAAGGCACAGACCGCCCACCCACTGGACTTTGTGGTCCAACAATATTATAATGGCAGTCTCAGTGTTAAAACTGCAGCTTCCTACAGTATGTAAAGAGGAAAAAAAAAATAAAAATGTCGCAATTTTTTAAAGCTCTTTTATATTTCTGGATTTTTCAGCCAGATAGTTGGAGGCTTAGACCATCCTGCCCAGGGAAACACTTTCCATGGCACACTGTTAAAACACAGCTTGAGGCTGAGGCAGGTTGTATAGGCCCTGACCCAGTAAGGTCATCTACTGTGAAGAAAAGAAAAATCTAAGGCCTGACATCTGCTGCTTGGCTTTTTGATGGCAACTCAGGCCCCTTGTCAACTAAAACAGAGGCCTGTGTAAAATAATCCCCCCAGCAAGGAACTGAGATTTCAGTTTAAAGAAAAGAAAATTAACAAAAAGCCTAAATGGCATTCTTTTTTTCTTTTAGCACGTTTTTTCTTTCTTTTAAACCAGGTTGGGGCAAGTAAGAGAAAATATACAAATGAATTCCTGATTCTCACATTATAGTAGCATGACTTGTATTCGTAATATTAGCTGCTGGGCATCATGAGGGATAAAAAATACACTTTAAACAAAAAGCTAACGTCATTGATTGAAGTATCAAGTGTCTAGTTCCAGTGGACAGAGATGTTTTCCGCCTGCCCACACTAGAAATAAAATATTTGCCCAACCAGCCATTGCTCAGGTTTATCTGTCCACTAATACCAATCATTCTTTTTGGTAAAAACAGAATAAAGTAATTGCTGGTCCTTCAAAAGAGAATTGACATAGGCAAGTCCTAATTATGGATCTCTGCCATAAACACTTGATGTGATGGGCTCAGTTTCAAAGTTTTAACTTGAACTTTCCATAATCTGGACCAAAATTTACTATTAACTCCAAAAGTTAGGTTTAGACTTTTTTATATGACAATTCTTATACATACAAGAGCAAGTATTGTAAATGACAGTAAAATCATACTGCATGTAGAGGATGTAATGACGTAGGATGCTGGAAGGAACTGGTAGTGACTTTTTTTTGGTAAAAGTAGTGTGTTTTATATGGGAAAGGAATCCTAATGAAATAAACTGGGATTTCCAAAAACTTTCAATCATTGGAACAACCCATCCAGAAGTTAGTACTTCTTCTCCAAATGGGGTGATCTGCTTATTCACTGGGTGGCCTCCTTATATCAGACATGTTGTTTCTTGTTACTTTTAGTTATAAAAAAAGGGCTGCAAATTCCATGCCTCCAAAAGTTAATTTTTCAGATTTAGAGTCGTCATTTAGTGTTACATAGAAATCATGTTACAGTCGACCCTCGATATACAGTAATCCCTCGCTACTTCGCGGTTCACTTTTCGCGGATTCACGACTTCGCGGATTTTATATGTAAGCATATCTAAATACATAACGCGGATTTTTCGCTGCTTCGCGGGTTTCTGCGGACAATGGGTTTTTTTACTTGCTTCCTCAGTTGGTTTGCCCAGTTGATTTCATACAAGAGATGCTATTGGCGGATGGCTGAGAAGCTACCCAATCAGAGCACGCAGTTAAGTTCCTGTGTGCTGCTGATTGGCTCAGCGACGGAGTGTTGCATTAACCAGGAAGTCTCATCTCACTCATTCATCATTAACGTGCTAATGCTTCAGGGGCCGTGTCCAAGCACCAACAGAAGATGCAAATGATTGCAGAAAAGGTAAAAGTTTTGGATATGCTGAAGGAAGGGAACAGCTACACCGCTGCAGGACATCGATTCTTTTTATTTAAAAAGGAGGAAAAGCATATAAGATCTACGGCCGCAGTGTCCTTTAACCAGGGTGCAAAATGAGTTGCAAGTGGACGTGATAAGGCAGTAGTCTGGATGGAATCTGCTTTAGGAATCTTTGCAACAAGGTCAACGATGTCATGACCGCCTACAAGCTGCTACGTGTACTTCGCTATACAGTAAGTGTAAACTTATCTACCGATTTCATTTTGCTTAGCAGTTGTCCTTGTTTTTAATAGAGTAAATGGTGGGTTGTAAACAATACAGGGAGGGTTTAAAAACGTCCAAATACACGTTAAAAAATTAAATAAATATAGTGTCCCTACTTCACGGAAATTCAGTTATCGCGGTCGGCCTTGGAACCTATCTCCCGCGATAAGTGAGGGATTACTGTACGACCGGCCTGACATGTGAACAACTTGGTTTACGAGCAAAATTTTTGTTTTGAATTATGACCAACATCTTGCGTTACGACCCGAATGCGGTCACGTGTATCCGCTTGTGCGATTGTAAACAAACAGCCGAGAGCGTTCGTAAGAGCCCAGATACATGTGTTTGTGGACGTAATTTCGGTCAGTGCAGTGATTTATATAATTTATTTCGATAATTGCTAAGGAAGGAAGAGAAGGTAACGAAGGTAAAGAAAGCGATCACAATCGAAACGAAGAAGGAAATTGTGTGGAAATATGAGAGTGGCATTCGTGTGTCCATTCTCGCTAATATGTACAGCATGTCGAAATCCACCATCTCAACAATTTTACAAAGAAAAGATTTGTATAAGGAAACTCCTTCCAAACAATAACCACCTTCCATTTCATTCTCCTCCTCCTCCCTTCCTGCAAGCCAAAGATGTCAACTTAAATGGTGAGTACAGTATGAAATTGTTGTTTCTGGTAGGCTAGGCACTTTTTATAACTTTTTGGTTAGTACATTAGAAACATTATTGGTGTTTTTGGTAAATTATGCACATTATACAACCCTTTTTTATTAAAAAAAGTTAAGTAAGTGTTGCTGTGGGCGGTTCGGAACACATTATGGGCATTTCCATTATTTCTTATGGGAAAAATAGTCTTGACTTACAACCAACTTGAGTTACAACCAGCCCTCGTGAACAAATTGAGTTCGTAAGTCAAGTGTCCACTCTTATATTCATTCAGTGATTTCCTTATTACATGATTGGTGGGAGTGTAAATGACCACAAAGTCATTCTGTACATAGAGGACGAAATGACGTAGGATACTGAAAGTTCAGAGGATCTGGTAAAAAATTTTTTGTTGGAGGGGTACTGTATTTTATATGATCACAAAAAGGGATAACTGAATCTGAATGAAATAAATTGGTTTTTCCAAAAATGTTAAAAATGTTTGTTTTTATTTTCTTTTTGTTTGTAGTTTTCACGGTGCTCGTGACAATGTAACGTTAATAAATGGATATCATAAAAGGCTATAAATTCTCAAAGATCTGTCCACAGATGTGTTTATCATCACCTTGAAGTGCTTCATTAGTCTCAGAGAAGCTGTGAGCACGGCTCAAACTTTGTGGATACCAAGAATGACGTCGGTGAAGCACCCAAGCAATGTGATAACAAGGCACTTGAGGTTCTCCTAGCTGAAAAACAGTGTGAGATTGTCTTCAGTGCTCCCTTGGCAAGCCATGTTGGTGGTGTTTGCGAATGGCAGATTCGTACTGTTCGAAGCGTACTGAATACTACATTAGCTCAGTGTCCAGGAAGACTTGGCGATGCCTCCCTTACAACATTGTTCTACAAAGCAATGCCTGCTGTCAAAAGCTGGCCATTAAGTGTAGATTGAATCAATAATCCCAACTCACTGGAACCACTGACGCCAAACCACATCAAGTTTAAGGTTGCTCTTCCACCGCCTGGGAAATTTGTAAAGGAAGACATGGATGCGACAAAAAGGTGACAACAAGTCAAATGTCTGATTGAACAGTTCTGGAGGAAAAGAATACCTCTTGAACCTTTCCACATGCCAGAAGTGGTACGTCCCCAAGCATAACCTCAAGGAGAATGATATTATCATTATCGAGGAAGACACTCTGCCAAGAAATCAGTGTCACCTAGGATGTCTGGTTGAAACCATGGAAGATAGTGATGGCTTACTTCATTTGGTGGGAGTGTAAATCATTCAGCATGTAGAGGACATAATGACATATGATGCTGGAAGTTTGGACAAACTTGTAGTGACGTTTCTTTCTTTTTCTTTCTTTCTCCATGAATGCTCTTGTTACTTTTATGTTTAATTAAGTTATTGAACTGTAAAGTATGTATTTTTGCTTCAACTGTGCACTCACTATTTTCAGTTTGATGTACAAGTTAGTTTACTTGTTGGTTTGGCTTCTGTATTGACTGAAAGTGAGAAGATAACAGAAGGCAACCATTGATCTTTAAAACTGACACATTTTTAAAATTGTTGCACCGTTGGTAAGCGGAGCGAGCAGGCCCGGTCTTAGGTATTATGGGGCCCTAGGTGAAAGGGGGGTCCAGGGGCCCCCTGGAAGCTCTGCGAAATGCGTGAAAATTAGACCAAGGAGTCGATCCGGGGCCCCCCGGACGCCGGGGCCCTAGGCGGTCGCCTACTTCGCCTATGCCTAAGGCAGGGCCTGGAGCGAGGTATGCAAATTTGATCACATGCCGTTTCATTTATTCTGTTTCTATGAGAAATGTGTGTGTAAAATGTTGAGAATGTATCTTTATATTTTCTTTTTTTTTTTTTTGCTCAAAGTGCTTGTGACAGTGTAACGTTAATAAATTAATATAAAGTTTGAGAAGGAAATAAAGATAAAAGCACGAGTCTAGGACTCTCTGGGTTTTGAGAAAACCAGGGTCTGTTACAAGTATATCAAACTGAATAACACCAAATGGAGAAAGGCTCTAGCAGGACCTTCCTAAGGCTTTGGATCAACGTGGTTTGTTTCTGTGACTCGAATTTTCATTTTGGCATAACTGTAAAAGCATTGACCTTTTGCTGCACTACAGTACGATTATGCTGTGCAGAATGAGATGTTCATAACTCAAATGTATGGAACTATCCATCCATCCATCCATTATCCAACCCGCTATGTCCTAATTACAGGGTCACGGGGGTCTGCTGGAGCCAATCCCAGCCAAAACAGGGCAAAAGGCAGGAAACAAACCCCGGGCAGGGCGCCAGCCCACCGCAGGGCACACACCAAGCACAATTTAGGATCACCAATGCACCTAACCTGAATGTCTTTGGACTGTGGAAGGAAACCCATGCAGACACGGGGAGAACATGCATACTCCACGGAGGGAGGACCCGGGAAGTGAACCCAGGTCTCCTAACTGCGAGACAACAGCGCTACCCACTGTGCCACCATGCCGCCACCTGTATGGAACTATTTACTATCAAACTGTTCTTCTTTTTTGAGCAATGTTGTGCTCACAAATAACAAATATTTTTATGTTCTTACAATACAGGAGCATTTTATATTCTTATTTTTTTTAACAATGCTAAAGCATTAGCAGACTTTATGTTTAATGCTTATTGACCCGGCACACTTTAGCATTTTTTCACACATGCTCAGGAGTCAAATATGATGAACTACAACTGAGATAAAGTTTAATGACATCATTCTCCTTGGGGAAGGCCTACGGAGGCTGACCTTCTATTTAAAAGAAAAGCAGTGGATTAATTTTTACTGTCTGCTTAAGATAATGTGTGTTTAAGACATAAAGGAGAGATCGATACAGCGAACAGCCCGGTGACATTACTCAATGCAGTTTATAGACAAAGCCTCTTTGTTAATCCATTTAATAAATCACTTTTAAAAGACACCCCATTGATCTTTAATTAGGAGTCACACTTAATCACCTTTACAATTCTTTTATCAACAAACTGAAATCTGCACAGTCTAACATGTGCAGGAATCACTGCTCTTCAGTTGGGAAATATTCTGGCTTTGGATGTGACCATAAGACTTTTCTTAGTTATTGTACAAAGATAACTTTGTATCAAATTCCCATTGAAAGATAATTGCTGTAGTCTGTTTCATTCTTCTGTGTAAAATGTTATCCAGCTTCAATGCTACAATTCCTTCTTTTCAAACCATACTTTACTGATGTCCTTGTAAACCTGAATGACATCCTGTCCAGGGTTTGTGCTTACCTTGTGTTATATGTTGCTGGATACGTCTCCCTGTTCCCCTGTAACAGATCAAGTGGATTCAACACACACATTTTTTTTTAATGGATATCTTGTTCTTCTCTTGTGAAAAATTGATGGTTAGTGAAGGGTTTTATTCCTCAATTGCAATTCAGAGATTCCATAGTCATAATGGTCTATGAATTGTGTGTGTACTGCATATATATATACATATATATCAGTGGCGGACCGTGCATTTCACACCTAGGCCTTCAGTAGTGCTCTGTCTGAATCAACCCGCCCCTCAAAAACTAATTTATGGTTATAAAAAACCATCTTAATATGCAGAAATACAGTATAAAGAGCCGTTGCATCGCAGATAGATAACTCCTGTAGCCACAATAAATGCCTTTATTGAATAGACAAACCAGGGGTGAACAAGTTCCTTTCTACTGCAGCTACAGCCTGCGACACACATAAAAAACATCAATAATAACTCAGAAACTTGCAATATTATTTAGGAAAATCGCAACATTTTACTCACCAAAAATTCGGATTATTTGTAAACAAAATCCATCCTCCTCTCTTTCCTCAAAAACAGTTCAATTACTCTGTCGTACAGATTATCCATGTGCTTCAGTTCCATCACGAAGTCCCTTTCTATCGCCATCGAAGCTAATGCTGAAAGTCAAACCTGCCCTGTCGTATTTCTGGCATAAGTTTTAATTCGCTTTAGGGCTGAAAATGTCCGCTCGACAGAAGCAGTGGACACAGGAATGCTCACCGCCAAACATACCAATGTGTTCAGCTGCCCCATGATGCTCTCATTCAGATTTTTATATTACACCATCCTATCCAATCAATGGGTCTGAATACAGTAACGATGCCGTACGCCTGCTAGAGGGCCCTAGTGAAACCAACTCAAAATCTGATTGGTTGAAGCAATGGTTTAATCGACATTTATTTTGTGTTAGAGGGCCTGCAGAACGGATTGTGAAGGCCTCCTGGCAGACTTCTTTGACTTTGACCCTGCCTGGCAACAAATGATGGCTGAAATGTGATTGGTTAAATGCTTTAATACGAAAATACATGTCTGGAAGCAGCACAGCCATCGGAAAAGCTATGAAAGGAAGCGGACAGACTATTTGGAATTATTTAATAAGTATTCATGGACAAAATATAATTAACATCAGTTAGTGATTCAGATCTTTTTTAGGCCTGCACAGAAGGCCTTGAAGGCCCTGACGGCCCGCCACTGACCTTGGTGTGGGAATGCTTTGCAAGATCAATAATGCTAAAGTCAGTGTGGAAGAAGTTATAAAGTCACTGCTACGGTTATATTATCCAAATGAAGGAAATCTGAAATGGTAATCAATCTTCACTAGAATGGGTATTCTACCAGCATCTCTCTAAGAACAAGGTATTCAAAGCTCAAAGAAGTCGCAAAGAACTCTGGATCAACATTTAGGAATGTGGAGGCTTTACTGTTCCGGACCATACCATCAGCTTGACACCATACAAAGACTGGATCCAGGGCAGAGTAGCAAGTCTGAAAATTACTACTCATCAACAAAAACACGAATACCTGCTTCAACTTTACCAAAAATTCCACCATAATTATATTCAAGGGTTCTGGTGCAAAGCTTTATTGATAGATGACTTGAAAGTAGAAGTTCTGGGAAAAAACGTTAACAAGAACTTCATGCCAAGGATATAATGGTTGGTGAGGATAGTGTTCCTGTTTCGAGAAGGCTCTGCTATATCAAAACTTAGACAACTTCATGTCGCTAAACGAATCACAGAATTCTGAACGGTAGCATTCAGACAAATATTACATGCAGAAAAACAATGACAAAACAAAGGAGGTCATTGTTGACTTCAGAAAGAACAAAAGCAGCCTCACTCCACTCCATATCAATGGCTTTCTTGTCCCGACAGTTAGTAGCTTCAGATCTTTAAGTGTCCAGATCAGAAACTGCCAGTCATCACCAACTGCATACTCAAAAAGGCTCAGCAAAAGTTATGGGGTGAGAACCAACACTATAGTGAACTTTTGCCAGCTATACTATGGAATGTATCCTGTCTGGGGCCATCGCAGTGTGCTTTGGTAACTTGCTAGGATTGCAAACACCTCTAAAGGACTGTCCATAAAGCTTCTAAAATCATTGGGGCTGACCTTCCACAGCTTCATACCATCTACTCAAACAGATCTGAATCCATCATCGCTATCCAGCTCATCTCCTGTTTTCACTTCTACCTCCTGGGAAGCACTACTGGAGCCACTCACTTCAAGAACAGCTTCTTTCCCAAACCATACGGTCACTGAACTCCCAGCAACCTAATCTTACACGCCCCGTACCATATTGTACTGTACCCACCTGCAGGTCTACTTGTAATTGTACTCTATGTTACTTTTGTAACTTTTATCTTATTTATTGTATTTATTTCATCATTTATTTTATCATCTGTCACTCTTGCTGACGGGTGCTGAGCAGGCTCCTGTCAATCATGGAGAATCCACTGCATCCACTGAACAGGATCATCTCCAGACAGAGGAGCAGCTTCAGCGACAGACTGCTGTCACCGTCCTGCTCCACTGACAGACTGAGAAGACCGTTCCTCCGTCACACTATGCGACTTTTCAATTCCACTCGGGGGGATAAACGTTAACATTATACAAAGTTATTGTCTGTTATACCTGCATTGTTGTCACTCTTTAATTTAATATTGTTTTTATCAGTATGCTGCTACTGAAGTATGTGAATTTCCCCTTGGGATTAATAAAGTATCTATCTATCTATCTATCTATCTATCTATCTATCTATCTATCTATCTATCTATCTATCTATCTATCTATCTATCTATCTATCTATCTATCTATCTATCTATCTTGTTTATTTACTGTATTTATTCATACTTTAATAAATTAACTATGCTCTTACATTGTATGTGATAATAACAATCTCAAATTTCAATCAAATATAAACTGCACAAGTAAGTTTACATCAGAATAGTTAAAGAAAGCAAAATGTACTGTTTTAGGGGGACATGTTAATGAAATTCTTTCGAGATATAATGTCAGACTGCGGTGGGTTGGCACCCTGCCCTGGATTGTTTCCTGCCTTGTGCCCTGTGTTGGCTGGGATTGGCTCCAGCAGACCCCCGTGACCCTGTGTTCGGATTCAGCGGGTTGGAAAATGGATGGATGGATGGATATAATGACAGAAAGTACGACCTGGAGTTTTGGCTTTAAAAATGACAGATGCAATCGGGATGAAGCATTTCCATGTACAGCACTGGTCCAAAGTTCACTCCAGGAAATGGCTAGACTGCAGTTATTACTAGTAATGAGGTCAGTTCTTGAGTCCGTTTTTTCAAATAGGGCATTGTGTATTACATTATTTTTGTGAAGTTTAAAGATTCTGTCATATTGATCTGTCAGTTTACCTAATATATGACAAAATGTATATTTGCTGTGAAATATATGCAATTAAGCAGAAAATATAATCACATAAAAATTTTACCCCGTATGCATGTACAGCTGTGTGAGTTGTTAGTGAGTGGGAGTTTGCATTCCAGAAATAAATACAACTACTTTTATCTGCCATTTTATTTAGTTTTTATATTTATTTAGATTTTATGACTATTTGTTACATTTTCTACCATTTAACACATAAAGGATGTTGAATTTCTGGCATATGCAAAGATCCCGTTAAAAAATCGAGTCATTTAAAAATGTTATACTAGCTGTTTAAATTCCAAAAGAAACGGCATAGTTTTGATATGAAAGAAAAATGCTGAAAAATTTGATAATACCTTAATAAATCTTAATATGAGCATGATTCCCAGCTTCGCAGACAGTAAGACGATCCAGGCATCAAAGCAATGCCGCGTCTTAGCCTGTCCTGTCAGTCATGTCTGCTGTGGTGACTATTTTTCATAGAGGGTTCATTCCACTGATTTTTTTCAGTTTAGACAATGTTTATAACTAATACCACATGCAAAATCCAGTGGCCTTCAGTCTGGATTTCTGTTTAATTTTCTCCACATTTCATGTCAAGAGTAGTTTCTCTAGCTTAAAATGTACCAGATTGCTGGTGAAATTTATATCTCTTTTTCTTCATTAGCCTAATTTACATGATAAAAATCTAAACAGTCTTAAAATATAAACCAAAAAGTTGCTTAGCCTCAGTCATTTGCTTTCTAGGTTGGAAGAACTGCTGATGTATGCCGTGATGTAAGTGGATGGGAAACACTGCACACTCATAGGTAAGCACTGCTAAGGCACCAATTATGGTTCTATGGTCCTCACACTCACATTAGTAACATTAAGAGAAAGTCTTACTTACAATTTAAGAATTATATGAGTTTTACAGACTTGACTATATTTGTGGATAAAGATGGTATGAAGGAGATAAACAGAAGTAAAAATTCAACTAAACATAAATAAGTGTGACTGAATCATGAATGGGACACCAAAAGTGGCTTTCATTAAAAGTTATTACAATGCAAACCTGACATGATGAGTATCTGCCCTCACACATAGTACATACTGAAACTTACACCAAACTATTAAAAGGAACGCATTCAGGCGCAAGGGAGTGCAAATCCCTTTTAGATGAGGTTTCCTATAGACTTGGGGAGAATTTAGTTGAACAAGTCCATCCATCCATCCATTATCCAACCTGCTATATCCTAACTACAGGGTCATGGGGGTCTGCTGGAACCAATCCCAGCCAACACAGGGCGCAAGGCAGGAAACAAACCCCGGGCAGGGCGCCAGCCCACCACAGGGTTGAACAAGTCTTGTGATCCAAAAAAAAAAACGTCCTTAAGAGTCAAACTGCTTAATAATATTTATTTTGGGACGAGGCTGTGAAGAGTGCTAGACACTCAGTTTGAAATACTGAGATATTGGTTCTGCTTTCACAAACAGAATATCGACAGGTGTGTTTCTCAATGCAATCCAGTTTTTACACTGAAAGACCTTGAAGATCTTTAACTGCAGCATTGATCATTTACTCTAGTAATCCTTCAAATGGAGCAAATCAGTGGCCATATTTTTTTTTTTTGTTCTTTATTTCGCCTTATACAATTTCATGTATTAGGAATTTGGTAGTTTTCGCATACCCCTTGGGGTCAGAGCGCAGGGTCAGCCATTGTACAGCACCACTGGAGCAATTACAGGTTAAGGGTCTTGCTCAAGGGCCCAGCAGAGCAGTGGCCTTTTTGGCAGTGACGGGGATTTGAACCGGCAACCTTCGGGATACCAGCGCAGATCCTTAGCCTCAGAGCCACCACTCCGCCATGCTATTTATCAAGTATCTCAGAATTACTACCAGCACTAAAAGGCTGACTAGGATAAGAATTTGTCCTACCCCAGAGTAGGACATGAGAAGTAGCTTGGAAGCTTCCTACATCCATTCTCATTGAGAAACTCGCAAGTTTGAGAACTAATGACTTTATGATTTTACAGTAAGCTGAGCCACAAAATGGCACTCATGAAGGTGTTTTGTAGTTTCTTTGAAAATCATGATGACACTTTGTAGTTGTCTGATGCTGAAAGCTAAGGTTTCACAACAAAGATAATAATAATAATAATAATAATAATAATAATAATAATAATAATAATAATATTCTAAGAAGAAGAATAAGTAGAACAAAAAGTAAAACATAATAGGGTAGGATATGGTACTAATTGTTGCCACTTTGCATTGAGAATAATACTATAACAAGTACCGAAATGCAAGACACAGAGACTGATTGAGAGTAAAGCCCAATAACAGGCAATTTTGTTTACCCCTTATTGCCTAAATTTATTTACAATTTTATAAAAAAAGAAATTGTGTTTTTGCTGTCAAGCAGATGCTACATTAAGGAGAAGGCTCTAGCTGCAGCTTGTAATACCTATGACAAAGATCAGGTAATGCCCTCAACGTCAGTCACAATATGCCCTTTGACTGAGATAACCCTCCCACTACCCTAATCTTAACCATAGTGTAACGGGACCCTAATGCCCATCATAGTCTAATGTGATGGGTGTTACGTGACTGACGTTGAAGGCGTTTCATGATGTTGGGGTGTTACATGACTGACCTCATAGGTATTGCGGTCTGTAATTACACTCTGTTGAAATTAAGCGGAGATTGTTAATTTGAATATAGCAGACAAGCAAACAATAAGCTGGTATGTATTTTTATCTTAGCACAATTTACCTCAAATTTGGAAAATTTCTTGAAATTAGTAGCCAAAATCCATGTGCACGGCCACACCAACACTTCGCTTCCATCAGGCGGATGGAATTTCCACCACGACTACTAGATGGCATGACCTGTGCTTCCAATACGATCCTTGGTACATATTGAATAAACATCAACTGGCATTGGCGAGATACATATGCCAATTCAGCTGCATTCAGGCCGGAAGTGGTTTGAAGCAATTTCGCAACAATCGTCTACAAGGGGTTAAATTCCACAGCCATAACTTTAGAAGAATCACCTTTTTGCTGTTATGGCCCCAAAAAATGCCTTGTAAATAACAGTTATAACCGATAATAGTTACAGCTATTCCAACCCAGTTTCTGAAGTTGTGTTCATTTTTCCAGTTTTCTTGTTAGTCGTCCACAGGGGTGTGGATACTTCTCCCCATGATCCCCTCTTATCTTCCATGAGGCTATATTTATCCATTGCCAAGGAAGCCTCTGTCTGCCTTCTTGAACCTTCTCAGCCTTGTACTGTTTAACACAAATATTCCAGAGGTTTCTGGAATGCAGAGCTCAGCATACTGTACCTGTGTGACATTTTGTTGCCAATCACCCATCTAACGCTGCCTATCTTCAGTGTAATATTCTGCCTACGACAATACAGTTTGCATTCATCACCACCTGTATGTTGATACTCTCATATTGCTTGTGATTCACATACACATGCTCATCCATGCTTGGGTCAGTTGTCTTTATGTGGATGCCGATTTGCATGAATGCAACTTGCTTTAATGGGGAAATGTATAAATCTGCTTAACTCCTTATGTTCTCTAAGGGTGTTCAAAGTTTAGTGCATAATTTGAGAAATGGTTGGTTGTGACATACCCAAATCATCTCTATTGCAAAGCTGCATTTTCCATGTGGCCAAAACACCATGGAGCGATCACGTGACTTAGAAGATTATTCCATCTCTGTCAAATCGATGTCTCTTTACAAGTTTGTTGTTGTCCTGCATTTCCAAAACATTCCACCTTTCCCAGGATGTGTGTGCTGATCTCTGTCTGAACACCATCATCTGCCAGCTCCTAGTGAGTTAGGACAGTTCACAATCTCTCCTAAATCTTGGTGAATTTTGGAGTAATTTCCTAAATTAGGAAAACTGATAACATGCTTTTACTCCTACTTTCAAGAGTAGGACTAAATTTGCGTCAGATTTTTGAGACAGTTAGGACCATTTTCCAACTCTATGACACTTGATAAATACGAACACACATCTCTAGCTACCAATGGCTAAACTAAAAAGAGAAAGGATTCATTTCTTATGAACTCTATGGGGTAACTCAAAAGCAGAACCAGCTCAGAAGATTTGAGTATACAGTACATTAATAATTATATTTTGCAACCTGTACATTTAAAGACAGAGTTGAACAGTGGTGGTTTGTAATGCAGGGTGCTGGGGTGCCTGCCCCGCAAATATTTTAAAAACTACTTAAATTAATTAGGTAATGTAAAATAATCATGAAATCATTTTTTTATTTGCACAACGTGCTTGGTGTCAGCGTATGTCAACATTCATTAAAAATTGATTCTGATGTGTGTTTGTTTAATTTTAGTATGAATTTAAAAAAATAAAGGTTCTGTGTGAATATCTATATTCCTGCAGTGAAAGATGCAAGCCAAATGACAGTCTATGTAAGTCCTTGATCCTTTGGCAAGCAGGTGACCTGAGGCTGCCCTTTAATTGGTTGCTTTCAGATTTTTCCGTCGACTCAGCTCTCCGCGCCCCAGACACTCCCACATTTATTGAAAGCAAATTAGTATTGTTTTAGGTTTTTTAAATTTAACGTGATTGGACAATCGTTTGATGTTATGAGGACGTCAGTTGTTACACTTCACAGCCACCTTTAACCTTATGTAACTACAGATGAGCAAACGTACTTCGGCCCTCCCTTGTCCAAGGTTGGGGGGGGGGGGGATGTAGCGGGGCCACATAGTTAGTGTTAAATGTCAGTACTGAGTGCGTCTCGTTTCATTGTCCCGTTTACTGTTTATATGTGTATCAGTTAATGCTGTCCCCGTAAAGGGGGACGAATGATGGAAGGAGACCACAGCCACAGACCTGGAAAACACCTGTCCTTAATTAATCAATCACAGCCGTTACAGGACTATTTAAGCCAGCAGGAGGAGAAGGAAGGGGAGAGGAGAAGGAGATTTTTTTTTTCACATTCACGACCACGAGCCAACTGTACCTGTTATTTTCCATATCGCGCATATCCATCCAGTTTGTTTTTCCATCTGCCGGACTTGCTTTAAGGACCTCACCACGAGAGACCCCGGGGTTGGACTTAATCATCCACCACACACCGAGGATTCACGGTGAGGCTGCTCCATTTTTTCCAGGGAGAATCAAACGTCTCAATTTCACTAATTCAGTCAACCGCTTTCAGGACAGTTTCTTTATTACCAGACTCAAGTTCACAAGCATTCAGTTTATCAGTCATTGTTGTTATTCGTGTTGTGTGTTTATATGTTGCAGGGACAAGGGAGGGTTTTTTGTTGTGTATATATATTTGGTGGTGTCTTGTTATTGCTGGGGTGGAGGGTTATTTATATTTATATGTTTCTATTTTTTGCATGTCTTGTTTCACTTAATACATATAATCCCTTAATTTTACATCCTGTTTTTGTGTACTTATCTTTTCACCGTCGAATGTGGGGAAAAGTTTAATTGGTTAGAAGTACGACTTGATAATTAGATTATTTCTCAGTGAATCATCCAGGCCACAGGTCTTGAAAGTGTAGCTGCCGGCTGTGTAAAGGGGTCGGCCGTTACAATGTGTCTTTGAGAAGATGGTTACTTCAAGCACAACTTCAGAAATCAAAGAAAATTTGGTTATTTCTTTAATAAAAGACTCCTTCATAAATTGTTCACTTGAAGAAAAAAAGGAAGATAAAGAACCTTGGACCAGAGCAACCTGACTTAAGAATTCAGCAACAGGCAAGTGATCGAGGATAAGCTTACACAAAGACAATTCCGGCTCTTGTTATGACAAATGTTAAGCTACCTATGAATATAAAAAGGACAGGTCTTTGTACAGTATGTGCATTATTTGTAAAGAGATCAGTTCCTGAGATTTTTAAATTCCTTAGTTGTTAATGCTGCTTTATTGCTATTTTAGGTAAGTGATCACTTCTCTAAATCATGCATTATAAAGGATGACAATTCGGTGCTGCCAAAACCTGTACTGTAACAATAGTCGCCTTGATAATAAAGGGCCTTCGTTTTACTAGGCATTCTACAGCTCCTGCAACTATGTGCATTCAAAATACACAAGGCAAGTAATCACAGAAGCAATTCAATGTTGTGATAAGTAATGTTATTTATTTCATAACATAGAAACTAAATATTAATAAATACAAACAAGCAAGATTATTTGCATACAACCTGACAATAAACTTGGGATGTCGTGATTCAGGTAGTTTGTTATTGTTGCAAGCATTTCAAAATCATTCTTTGATGCTCTTTTTCCATGTTGCATTGTGCAGCTGCCTTTTTTTATATTGTGCACAAAAAGAGATCTACTTTGGCATCTGAAAGTGTGAACAAACTTGTGTACCTTAGCAACTTGTTGAATGTTAAGAAGGATAAACAATGACGACAGTGGCCTTGAGCAATGTTACAGATATGTTCAACACATATGACAATACATTTCTGAAATCCTTTTTCAATCTTCTGATCCCCCAACATCTTCAAATATTGTGTGCATTACTGAGCAGGCTTTTATTAGAGGATCCCCCTCATTCAGCTGGTGCTAGCTAAGTTCTCTAAACTATTGTATCTGGGTGAAATTTTACTCACCCACCTAGTTTCACATATGCCCACCCACCAACACAATTCTGGCTATGGTGCTGCTACTACTACTAATAAATTCTTTACATTTATGTAGCACTTTTCTCACTACTCAAAGTACTCTGTGTGTAGGTAACATTTCTGTTTGTATTTGTGTTTCCTCTTTTCTTTACAAAATTCTGCATCAGTTTGTCCCCCCAAAAACTACGTCCCTGCCCATATTTTTTTCACCAGCTGCCACTGGAGCTGAATATTACCAAATTAAGTTTTTCTGCTCTTTGATTTGTTTCATAGCTTGCATTACATTTCTCTTGAATGCTACCTCGAGCTTCAAGACTGAAGCGCATTCTTAAAAACCTTTCCAGAACACAGTATTTGGTGGATAGATTCTCTCAGACTTGTCTCTCCTCTCCTGAGGATCAAGCAGTAGTCAAAAATTGGATAGATGGGTGACTGCGTGTTGTCACAATTATAGGCTCCCTCTACAACATGATGAATATGCTTTCAACTTGATATCATTTCATGTATTTTTGCTTAATCCTCCTTTTAAGTAATTATATAAAAATATGCTGACTCAATATGAACATTTTCTTTTATCCTTACAATTCAATATCTCATTATATCTTGGACGAAATAGCAGAATTGTGCATATTAAGTGCAAGAAAAAGTGCCATCTCAACAGAATGTCAATGGAAATCGTGTTCCAGTGCTGCTAGAAACTGCTTGAAAATGCATTGTTAATTTAGTTTTTTGACTTCTTTACTCTTTCTCTCTTGAATTACGTTATTGTCTTTCCTGGAAGCATAATTATTCTTGGGAAATGTACAGTTGAAAAACTCAGCCATGAAGTCAGGGGTATGAGGGATGTAAAAAAGGACAGAAATATAATCCACGGTATGCTGTTTTGCCATGATTGCCAGGCAATTGACAAAATAATATGCACCCATCTTTTCCAGTGAAGCAAGTCCTTTTTAAAAAAAAAATATATATATATATATATATATATAAAAGATTCTTATGGGATTTTTTTTTCCTTTTCTTAATTTTAATCAGCAAAGAAAGAATGACAAGCCCAATCATAACAAAACATCAGTTGTTAAAAAGGGCTTTTGCAATCACTGTCAAGCAGGCTCCATTTAGGAGTCGTCCCTTCCAGGACATCAATCATGTTTTCTTTGCTTTTTTATATCTGTGCATTTTTTTCCACCACTGATGTTGTTTCATAAATAATTGGCATAATATTTAAATTAAAGCACACACAATCCCATTTTAGAGGGAGAAAAAACATGTTCATTTCTGATGTGTAGATATTGTAAGCCAAAGGTAAGGCTTTGAACAATGGACAACATCAAATTATATGAATATATTTGGCCTAAAATATGCCAAAATAATTCTCTTCTGTATTTAAGGTTTGATGTTTTTTATATATATTCAGCTAAATCAGTTCTCTACCTAGCAGACGGGAAAGTGAGTGAGGGAAAAAAAAACCTGAATCACAGTTTTTAATTATTTTAAAATTAATCAATAGTAAGAATAATCAATTGCATTTTTGTTACACTATCTTCTCATCTATTTATCTGTCTATGATAGATATCTATCTGTGGCAGCCAAGTCATAAGTTTTCTTTCTTTTTAACTTTCTTGCTTTATAGTCATTCTGATGTGTGTTTCTATTAATTTATTTATTTACTTACTTTTCCACCTATTTATGTATTTATTTATTTATTTAAAGAGCCTCTGTAAATGCCATATTTCCCCCTGTTGACAAATAAAGATCTATCTATCTATCTATCTATCTATCTATCTATCTATCTATCTATCTATCTATCTATCTATCTATCTATCTATCTATCTATCTATCTATTCAGAGTTAAGTGAACAGGTTTTATGGAGAAAATATGCCATTTCTTAATTCTGTATAACAACAGACATTTCATGTAAGTAATTTTGGAAAAAAGAGCAAATTTGACTCATTTAGTTCATTGAAGCAAGGCCTTGAAATGACATTCTAGTGTAGTCATTCATGTCATGCTAGCCTCTTTCAGCCAAATTAAACTCTGCAAGTACAGCATATAATATATGTAACACAAGGACTATAAGGAGTAGAACAGTTTCATTGTTTGGTGAAACTTGCATCTTGATTTGGCAAATCGCTTACAGTAAGTGTACATAGTCACTTTGCCCTTCAAGATAAAAACGTAAGATGCTTGTCTTTTATGGTCCCCTCAGTTACATACAAACTGCATCTTCTAGATGGGTGTGATAGTGTGTGTATAACAGATTTGGTGTGCTTATGGTCTTTGTTAGTTCTCTTTTGCCACTTGTGTTTACTCCCGAGTTATTGCCCCATTGCACATTTGTGGCATTTTGATTACCATGGAATGGATTGCTATCATTCTGAAAAAGGAGGGTTCAAGAATAGAATGGACATATAAAGTTATTTCATGTTCCTAGCTGAGCGTTATAGTGAACTGTCTTTTAAAGTACAAAGTACTTAAATGACAGACAGACAGACAGACAGACAGACAGACAGACAGACAGACAGACAGACAGACAGATAGATAGATAGATAGATAGATAGATAGATAGATAGATAGATTTCCTTCATGATATTCAGAGGATTATACCCACTAATTATGCCACACAATTCCTTATTCAGGTACTGGCTCTCTCTCAGCTGGACTTTTGCAACTCTCTTCTGGCGGGACTTCCTTCAGCTGCAATCACACCTCTCAAATCTCTCCAGAATGCAGCTACTTGACTGGTGTTCTCTGTTCCTCACTTCACTCCTACTACTTCTCTCCTTTGGTTTCTCCATTGGCTTCCTGTTGCTGCAATGATTCAAATTCAAATCTCTTGGCTTGACCTATAATTGTCTGAACGTTTCTGTTCCTCAGTATCTCTAATCCTTGGTCTCTCCTGATGTCTCTTCAAGAAGTCTCCGATCGGCCTCTGCCTGTCTGTTGACCTGTCCCATCTCTTACCAGATGTGCTAAGACTGGACAATGCTCCTCTGTTCTTGCTCCAAAGCTGTGGAATGATCTCTCTTTGTCTTTTCGAATGGCACCCAATTTATTTGTGTTTAGGCATCTTTTGAAAGCACATCTTTTTATTAAATAATTTGGAACTGCTTAGTTTCTCTCCTACAAGATAGCTGCTGATAGAATGACAAAGAGTTTGTGATACGGATTTTTGTACTATTCTAGCTTCAGGTATAATTATTTAGCACTAATTCCCTTGTGCTTGCTTTTTATCTTATATTCTACTGCTTTTGATGCTTGTATGTATTTAACTTGCTTTGTAAGTCACCTTGGATAAAGATGTATGCTAAAAAAATCTAATAATAATAGATAGATATACTTTATTTGCTCCAAGGGGAGATTAAACAATTATGTTTTCCTTGAGACATACAGTATATCAAATAAAGTTGAACATGAATTAGACAAAATAACATACAGCTTTGAATATCCATCTTACTAACCGAAGGTTGTAAACCGGATATGGACGCAGGGCGCTGGGTGCAGGGCGCATCGAGGCGCACGCGCACTGCAGCGCATCGCGGCGCACACGCACTGCCGCACTGCAACAAGCCCGCCACAGAGAAAATAAAAAAGGTTGCAGACCGGATATGGACACAGGGCGCATCAAGGCGCACGCGCACTGCCGCACTGCAACGAGCCCGCCACAGAGAAAACAAAAACGAGAGGATTCAGCGCATATGTGAATCACATTACAGTATTACAGTACGGAAGCCCCAGACGTCCAAACTACACGGCGTAAACCGGATATGGACGAAGGGCACAGGGCTGAACTTGCTGTGCTCCACTCTGCCAGCAGTCGGTGTCAGCAAAGGCAACGGAATCACGTCTCCACAAAACGAGACCGCTTTACTACAGATATGCGTATGTAATTAAATGACATTTCCCCAGATGCACCCACCCTCCATGATATGTCATCCATCCAGATATCGGACGGAACAGAAACTGATTGCCATTCTTGGATATCCGATTCGCTGGCGAATCGCGGGCTTACTAGTATGTAACAGAAGAGAAAGGGTGAATAGTATAATATTGCACATTCCCTATAAAATCCCCATCCCAGTTGATGTAATTGGGCTTCCTTGCAAAAAAGCCTCTATTCCATCCATTTGTAAACACGGATTCACTTCTGCTCAAACATCTTCTAACTGTCACGTTTCGATTCTGATGAGCTTTCTACAATGATAACTTAGGTTATCATCAATGTCTGCATTTCTGTCTTCAAAGTGTATTGTCTGACACTGCTAGTTTGTATTCAGACATCTAAATAGAATAGCTTGCCGCTATCTTAAAGAGTGTTGGCTTGATGAAGCATCCTAGCCTCTGGAAAGCACATGGCAGCAACGGGGTATCGTTCCCAACAACTAAATGCACAAAATTGTGGCAACTGAAAGCAAAATGCACAATGGTGCCACAAAACATCAATAAAATGCTGGTAAGACATAATCACATTGTCAGAATGAATTCATAACTACAAATTACATACTAAAGTTAGCATGTTGAAAAATTCCCAAATTACAACATTCTCATTCTGCCTTCAGTTAGACCCTATACTGCCTATAGTAATGACCAGAAATGTGATAAGCCCCTGCCATTGACAAGTTGAGGGGTAAATACCACATTTGCTTTCTGGGATGAAAATCCCTGTGGCCTTCTTCTAAGCACTCCCTTTGTAGGCCCCAGGTGTCTCTGCTGTCCCAGGTTTCCATTCTGACTTAAAGGGTCACTCCCCAGGTTGTTCGTAAACCACAGTACAGTGGAAAGAGAGACTAAAGTCAGGTATAATATAAAAGGACCCCTGCTACCATGCTGGGGGGACTCTTAGCAAAGGCTCTTGCACCACCTCATTTTCCTCCCTCTTCCTTTATGACTCAAAAGCTCCTATTACCCTGGTGATGGAAATTTAGCTCCACTGACCTGGCCACAAAATTCACCACTGCCAGTGAACTCTCCACTTGGCTCCTAACATGATTGAAATAAACCTGCTTGCAGCTCTTGTCTCAACTGAATTCCACCACATCATGTTACATGATTTCTAAGCTTGTTTAATGAGAATAGCTAAATACAGTATACTGTCTAGGATTAAACTGAATAAAGCATATAACATATATAAAATGAATAACTCTGGCACTAAACATAAGACATGTGAGAGCAAGAGAGAAATGGTAAAAAATGACATTAGGAAGGCTAAAAAGTCATTTGGAGAGAAATATTGCAGAAGTGGTTGAAGATGACCAATGAGAGTCATTCAATACTTTAGTAGTAAAAGAATGGTCAAGGAAGAGGTGAAAAGTATTAGGAATGGTAAAAACAAGTTAAAATGTATAGACAGTAAAATAGAAAATGATTTAAATGTGCAATTTGTTAAAGTTTTTTTTATGTGAATAAGCCGATAACCTCCCAAAATGACTGGGACTACTAAAGAGATACTTAATAATTTAGAAATTGTAGAGGGAGAAGTGATGCTTAGATTAAATAAACTGAAATCTAACAAATCACCAATACCGGACAACATTTATCCTTGAATGCTTAAGGAGTTTTGTGAGCACGTACTGTATATAAAACCTTGGCAAATATTTTTTGAATATCTCTGTAAACTGGAGAAATTCTTAAGAGACTAGAGGCTAACAAATAGTATTTCTTGGCAAAATTCACCAGAGTGTGTTTTGCAGTGAATTTGCTGTATTTGCCACAGATCTTGTTCACTGAATATTTTCCTGGAAATTTGCCTTGTGGCTGGCATAGACAACATGATGCTTTGCAAGGCCAGAGTGGCATCACAGAGCTGTAGCATTAATATGCAGAACTTTCATGCATGCATACTGTAAGATCATGACCCAATCAGTACTCCAGCCTTCTACCCTGTATGCATTAAAGAAAAGACAAAAGCTTGCAGTATTTTCATTTGAGGAGTGCATTAGCTGACCATAATGTAGGAGTATTTTAAGTACTGTCACTGGATATATAATACTGATGCCTGTGTGTTTGCAGAACAGTGCTGCATGGCTAATTTGGATGCATAATTAGCCATGTGCTGCAGTTACAAATCCAAAACAAGCCTTAAAGGAGCCCTCCCCTTGTTAAGGGCAGATTTCACACAAATATTAAGTTTCTTCATGAAGAGAACCACAGACACGAGGAATAAATTACCAAGTATTGTGGTGGAGAGTAGGGCTTTATCAACCTCTAGATTGTGACTTGAATAGGATGGAAAAGCTCATTGGCCTGAATGGCCTGCTTTCGTCACAGTTTTTCAAATGTTTTAATTAACTGAATTGAACTTTAGATTAGAAGATCTCCAATTTAATCTCTGCGTTTTACTCAATGTGTAACCCTGACCAACACACCTAACTTGCCTATTAGCCATTTTAAAAGATAACATCCAACAATTACAGAAATCCCTTGCAATTTGTGGGGGTTAGAGGCGTAGCTCCTCCGTGAATGTGAAAATCTGTTAATATATTTTGGACCCATGATTACTGTATACAGTGATCCCTCGCTATATCGCGCTTCGCCTTTCGCGGCTTCACTCTATCGCGGATTTTATATGTAAGCATATTTAAATATATATCGCGGATTTTTTGCTGGTTCGCGGATTTCTGAGGACAATGGGTCTTTTAATTTCTGGTACATGCTTCCTCAGTTGGTTTGCCCAGTTGATTTCATACAAGGGATGCTATTGGCAGATGGCTGAGAAGCTACCCAACTTACTTTTCTCTTTCTCTCTCTTGCGCTTTCTCTGATCCTGACGTAGGGGGTGTGAGCAGGGGGGCTGTTCGCACACCCAGACGATACGGACGCTCGTCTAAAAATGCTGAAAGATTATCTTCACGTTGCTACCTTCTGTGCAGCTGCTTAGTGAAGGACATGCTGCACGGTGCTTCGCATACTTAAAAGCGCGAAGGGCATGTATTGATTTTTGCATGTTTGTTTTTCTCTGTCTCTCTCTCTCTCTTTCTCTCTCTCTCTCTCTCTGCTCTTGACGGAGGGGGTGTGAGCTGCCGCCTTCAACAGCTTTGTACCGGCGGTGCTTCGCATACTTAAAAGCCAAACAGCCCTATTGATTTGTTTGCTTTCCTCTCTCTTTCTGACAATCTGTGCTCCTGACGCGCACTCCTTTGAAGAGGAAGATATGTTTGCACTCTTTTAATTGTGAGACAGAACTGTCATCTCTGTCTTGTCATGGAGCACAGTTTAAACTTTTGAAAAAGAGACAAATGTTTGTTTGCAGTGTTTGAATAACGTTCCTGTCTCTCTACAACCTCCTGTGTTTCTGCGCAAATCTGTGACCCAAGCATGACAATATAAAAATAACCATATAAACATATGGTTTCTACTTCGCGGATTTTCTTATTTCGCGGGTGGCTCTGGAACGCAACCCCCGCGATGGAGGAGGGATTACTGTATTCTAAGTTTATTTCTCTAAATAAGATGCAAAAATTTGCAAGAAATGCAAGATCACTGTGCAATCAAATCATGTGTGTAAGACTGGCTGCTGAGACAAAGATGCGTGGCATTCCTCAAACAAAGTGTGTAGTTCAGCAATTCTTTATCGAACTGTAACTTGTTATAAATTTAAATTATACTAAATTTGGTTTATATTTATGGTAGCAAATAACAAAAATTATCATTATTACAGATACAAAAGAAATCCAACAAAACACTACACACAAAACAATAAACACACACAACACAGTCCAGTTTCGCAGATGCAGATAAAGGTGGTGAAGTTATGAAATGAAATCCCCTGTGAACAGCCTCCTGAAAGTAATGTGAAGTTTTGTCCTACCATAATTCCGATGCATATGAAGATTTACAGACGTCAGGAGTGCAACCAGATGATGATGTTTTCTAACCCACATGAACAAGCAAGCACAGGACAAAAACATTAATCGAGAGAAAACTGTGAGTGTAATTGTAATCCAATTGTGCAGTGAAGTGTTGAAACAAAAAGACACTACTGATTGAGATCCTACCAGCTTGTTATGGCTCACTTTTAAATCTAGCACCTTCATCTTTCTCCCAGCAGCCCTTTCGGGATTCACATTGACACAATACTCCGAGGGTTTCTGGAATTTGCAGTCCATTTAAGTAGCAGGGCTACAGCATCATCTGCAGTTTTTTATTAAATAGGTTAAAAAACTCGCAAAATAATTTCCATTTAATTATTGATGATAGACCCACAAATATGTGGACCGCAAATCGTAAACCTGCAAATCGCAAGAGCCAACCTAGATAAGTTTGTACTCATGAAAGACCTTATGGTGGCTTCCACTATAGAGAGGGGCTATATAAATTGAAAGTTGTTGTTAATGATTTGCATAGAGAAAACATTCAGATGTATAATTCGTTTTTGAAAGCGTTCTAAAAATTATATGGAAAAAGAATAAATAATAATACAAATGTATATATATAATAATTTTATAAATATGATATTGAAAAATGAAGATGAAATTTGGTATGATTTTCCAGTTTCACCATTTAATTTAAACCATGCTTACTGTGCTTTACTTTTAGTAATATTGTGTTCAGTAACATTACTAGAATATTGCAGGTGCACCTCTGTATTGACCAAACAGGGACCTTAAACACTTTGGAGAAACATTGGCTTCCTCCCTGCAGGCCGCAGCCAGTTAAAAATGGGTCAGGCTACACATGAAGCTGTTTGTGATGTGAGCCATGTGGCACAGCACTCAGGCTCTGCCTGCGCTTGTTAGGGTTTATCTAAAGCACAGTTAGATTAATTGTGGGGTTGTGCCGAGTGAACAGTCTACTAAGTATAAAAAGTTTGCATAATCTGTGGCAAGCAGAACTTTTTCACACATTATTTAGGTATGATTGGAGTACACTTCATGAAATTGCAGAAAACTAAAACAATTTTCTATATCTGAAACTTTAAAAATCATAAGAATAGCACTTTTATAAGTGAAGCAGTTCATTTCAGCATGTGCAATAATAGGGAAATAGCTGCAATTTCTGAGTGATTGAAAGAACTCAGCTTCACAGCATGTTTTACTATGAGTAATTTTTGAATTTTCTGATTAAAGTAGTCACATCTAGTGCTGTGTTTTGCTTATCTTTAATAAAGCATCTTCAGGAACCTTTTTACATTGAGAAAGTTTCTGCGTACATATTGGCGCTTAGTGGAAGACAGAAATTTCATTTAGAAATATTATCGACTGTTATGCTTTACAAAAGATAATGAGTTACCTACAGCTGCTGATAATGAACAATGTGTGCATGTATGTGTGTCTTCTGAAAAAAAAAATAAACAGAAGAATAAAGTATGTAGAATACTTATAAAAAAAAAAAAAGAGGAGCCTTCGTCTGTGTTTTGTGCTGCCAAGATAGACCCTGACTAGCATGAATTGATATAAATAAGCAGTTTTGTATTATTAAAAAACAGACTTATTCTTTAATGATCAGGTACATCTGTCAGACACCAGTCTTACTAATAATTTTTAATTCATCCATTCAATTATTGAATCCAATTTTAATGTTATGATGGGTCAGAGTGCATTTTGACAAAATTAGGTTCAAGACCGGAATCAACACTGAATGGGATGCCAGTCTATCACAGGTCATACTTAACTAACTATATGGACAAATTTAGCCTCAACAATCAACTTTTTGGGCATGTATTTGGCATAAGCAAAGGAAACAACTGTTTCTGACATGCTAGAACTACGAACAACAATTATACCACAGGTAAAATAATTTGGGCCCCGTGTCTTGCCCATTTTAATGTGTGCTCGAATAGTTGCTAAACATCTTGACCATGTACCGTATATACAGTATATTCAGTTTGAGTCACAATTGGATGTTTGGAGGAGTATGTTTTTTTTTTGGTATTTGATATATTCTGTAATGAATTATTATTATTATTATTATTATTATTATTATTATTATTATTATATTGTTAACAAGTAGGGGTACCTAATGAAGTTGACACTGATTGTATATACATCTTTATGGATGTTTTTATCTAATTAAAAATACATATACACAAGGTGATTTTAAGTCTAAATTCTAAAAGTCCTAGGTCAGCAAAAATTCAGAAAAGGATCATTTCATAGGCCAGCAGTTCTCAAACTATGAAATAACAAAAAAGGGGGCACGAATGCTGCCATATGTGGCGTAATTTCGCTATTCGTAGGAAAATTTTAAACTTGTAGCGGTGTATCAGCAGCAAAAAATATAGGGATAAATTTTAGTAGGGTTTCAAAAAAACGTTAGGGGGGCGCGATTAAAACTGTTATGAAAACTCAGGTCGCAAATACTTAAAGGTTGAGAAACGCTGTCATAGGCAAACAGTCAGAGTCAGAGAATTGGTCCATCATATGTGACGAGGCATCCACTCCAAGGCACAACAAGTGGCACTATGGATACTAATGAGGAGAAGGAAAATGGAAAAGACATAGTAATATTCAAATCAAAAATAAGTTCTACAACTAATGAAAAAGTTAACATAAGAGAGTATTGTGAAACAACCAAAGGCGAAGTAGTGCTAAGTGGAGGGTGCTAATCTAAACTAATGAGTCTTCGAATTTAATTTTAATGCAGTGACTGCTGTAGCTTCTCTAATATTGCTAGATAGACCATTCCAAGGCACTGATGAGTTTAGTAGGGTAAAGGGGGTTACGCCATGTTAAAAGGAAGACTATTCAAGACTCTAAACTTAACTGGAATCCAGTGAATTAATTAAAAACCAGTTATACAATCATATCTCTTAGTTCTACAGTAGTAGTCATCCTTGCCATGTAATATATATATATATATATATATATATATATATATATATATATATATATATATATTGTGATAGTTTGAGGTCTCCGTGACCCCTTGAACCCTCAGACTCGACTCCAGACACCAGGTAAAAGTCCAAATATAAATATTTATTAGGACAATAACGTGCACAAAGCACCCTCCTCTCCACAATACTCAATAATAAACCACTAAACAATCAATAATCCTCCACACTCCCAGACACTTTGCTACCCTTCCTCCCAGCTCAGCTCGATGTCTGGGATTTCCCATAGTCCTTTTATAGTCCTGATCCGGAAGTGTTTCGCCCTCTCTGTCCACGTGACTAGGAACACTTCCGGGTCATATAAAAACTCTTCTTCACCCCAGAGGCACGTTGTTTCTTCCTGTCATGTGATCATGACGCACCTCCGGGTTATAGGGCACATAAGAGTCCGACAACCTCCCTACAGCGACTCCTGGAGGCCCCCATGGTATCCAGCAGGGCTGTGCATATAAACTACAGAGTCCATGATGCCCTGCTGGAATTCGGGGCACGTTCATGCTGTCAGGAGACTCCTCCTGGCGGCCTAGGGGTGAGGGCCGGAGTAGAAAGCCAGCAATCCTTCACAATATATATATATATATATATATATATACACAGTATATATATTGTCACAGACGTGTGCATGGGAGGCAGCTAAAAGGCTTGAGGAAGGGCAGTTCCGAATCATACTGGGATGTGACAGAGTGCACTGACTCTTTTTCTCCCTTGCCTGCAGACCATTCACGGGAGATTCCACCTGGCCCTCTTGACGTTACTTCCGGGACCGAGCCTATGGAAGAAGACCTTGCCGGCTCCGGCCCCTGTGATGTCATGTCCGGGCTTGAACCTATGGCTGAAGACCTTCCTGAGCCCGACCCCTTTGACCTCATTTCCTGTCTTCCCCTTTAAAAGCCTCCACCTTTTCCCTCTTTCCTCAGTCTGGTTTTGTGCACATCAGTGCTATCATTTCAAATGACAATTTGCAGCCAGGAAATCAAATATACGGGTGGCTGCCCCAAACCTTGCTATGGCTCTTTGTGGCTTTTGTGACAATATATATAGTATATACTAAATAAATAAATGTTACATTTGGAAAAAGGTGTAAAAAAATAAACGATTAGCCTAAAAACAAAAAAAGCAAATAAAATAGGCGCTAAAAGCAATAAAAATGTATAAAGTCTTCACCACTTCTGTCTGACCATAGTTTTCCAATTGTGAGATTAAATACAAAATGCAGTGTAGTTGTTTCACTCATTCTGCCCACTTCCTTAAATAACTTGTCAGTTTCAGACTCTCTCCTGAAAGCTATAACGTGCCTGCTAATGAAACATACGTGGTGCGAACTCAAGAGCAAATTAACAGACATTGTACCCATGATTGACACCTTAATAACATTTTAGAAATTAACATTTTACCAAATGACAATCAAAACATAAGAATTTTGACAACCGAGAGAAGACCATTCAGTCCATCAACCTCATTTGTTTAGCTACTAGTTAAACTGTCCTAATATCTCATCCTGATTCTTCTTAAAAGTTGTCAAGGTTTCTCCTTCAACTCCATGTCTCAGTAGTTTGTTCCAGAGTCCTAAAACTCTTTCAGTAAAGAAGATGCTTCCTGCATTCAGGCCTAAATGCGCATCCTTTTTAATTTCCACTGGTGATTCACCTTTAAACTGAAAAATTTTTGCTGATATACTTTATCAATGCTTTGAAATTTTTGAAAATCTGGATTAAGTTCTCAAAACTAAACAGATTTAATACTCTGCGTCTGTCAGAGCACAATATGTCCTTAAGTCCTGGGACACACTTGGTTGTTCTTCTCCACACGGCTTCAAGTGCTGTTATGTCGCACTTTTATCGTGGTGACCAGAACTGCAGACAGTACTTCAGATATTGTCTCACTAGTGCATTATATGGTGTGAGCATGACATTCCTTGATTTACAGTTTTTATGATATACTCTAAAAAAAATGGTCTTTTTAGATATGATATGTGAAATCAGGAAAATAAACATCAGTATTACTTACTGACATGTAACTTCGAAATTTGTGTGCTCAAAGTAGTGCAAGTTGCAGTTCTGAGAAATTGGAAAATTTTTAAATGAAAATGCTTCTTACAATTCATAAAAGCAGTATATAAATTAGGCACTTTATGTAATTCTAACAGTTCCTACTTTATTCTCATTTTCTTTATATTATTTTGTAATTTAAAATAAAAACATTATATGAAAATGTTGCCTTTAACAAAGTGTCACCCTGACATGGTTCTGCATGTGCCCATTTCTGTAGAATATATTAAAAACAGGAAATGATGTCACAATTATGTTTTGTTGGCAGCAGAACTGTTCTTCTCAAAAACATTACACCTTTTTTTCTCTTTTTATCAACGTGAGGATCATTTAAAGAGATTTTTTTAATATGTGTTCAGTTATACAGGGATGAGGAGAGATACTCCTACACTAATATTCTGATGACACAAAATGCCAGCTACTGCAGTGTATAGTTGTGTGCAGATACAGTCATATGAAAAAGTTTGTGAACCCCTCTCAGCCTGCAAAATAATTGACTCTCCTTTCAACAAAAAAATAACAGTGGTATGTCTTTCATTTCCTCAACATCTGAGTACTGCGGTGTTTCCCGAACAAAGATTTTTAGTGGCGCAGTATTTAGTTGTATGAAATTAAATCAAATGTGAAAAACTGACTGTGCACAAATGTGGGTCCCCTTGTCATTGTGCTGATTTGACTGCCTGTCACTGCTCAATGCTGATTACTTGGTTGGATGAGCTCATTAAGCCTTGAACTTAATAGACAGGTGTGTCCAATCATGAGATATAAAGGTATTTAAGGTGGTCAATTGAAAGTTGTGCTTCCTTCCCTTTGACTCTCCTCTGAAGAGTGACAGCATGGGATCCTCAAAGCAATTCTCCAAAGATCTGAAAACAAAGATTGTTCAGTCTCCTGGTTTAGGGGAAGGCTACAAAAAGCCATCTCAGAGGTTTAAACTGTCAGTTTCTGTTACTGTAAGGAATGGAATCAGGAAATGGAAGGCCACAGTCACAGTTGCTGTTAAACCCAGCAGGTCTGGCAGGCCAAGAAAAATACGGGAGCGGCAAATGTGCAGGATTGTGAGAATGGTTACAGACAACCCACAGATCACCTGCAAAGATCTGTAAGAACATCTTGCTGCAGATGGTGTATCTGTACATCGTTCTACAATTCAGCACAATTTGCACAAAGAACATCTGTATGGCAGGGTGATGAGAAAGAAGCCCTTTCTGCACTCACGCCACAAACAGAGTCGCTTGTTGTATGCAAATGCTCATTTAGACAAGCCAGATTCATTTTGGAACAAAGTGCTTTGGACTGATGAGACAAAAATTGAGTTATTTGGTCAGAATAAAAAGTGCTCTGCATGACGGAAGAATAACACCGCATTCCAAGAAAAACACCTGCTACCTACTGTCAAATTTGGTGGAGGTTCCATCATGCTGTGGGGCTGTGTGGCTAGTTCAGGGACTGGGACCCTTGTTAAAGTTGAGGGTCAGATGAATTCAACCCAATATCAACAAATTCTTCAGGATAATGTTCAGGCATCAGTCACAAAGTTGAAGTTATACAGGGGTTGGATATTCCAACAAGACAATGACCCAAAACACAGTTGGAAATCTACAAAGGCATTCATGCGGAGGAAAAAGTACAACGTTCTGGAATGGCCGTCACAGTCCCCTGACTTGAATATCATCGAAAGTCTATGGGATGATTTGAAGCAGGCTGTCCATGCTCGGCAGCCATCAAGTTGAACTGAACTGGAGAGATTTTGTATGGAAGAATGGTCAACAATACCTCCATCCAGAATCCAGACACTCGTCAAAGGCTATAGGAGGACAGCGTCTAGAGGCTGTTAGATTTACAAAAGGAGGCTCAACTAAGTATTGATGTCATATCTCTGTTGGGGTGCCCACATTTATGCACCTGTCTAATTTTGTTATGATGCATATTGCATATTTTCTGTTAATCCAATAAACTTAATGTCACTGCTGAAATCCTACTGTTTCCATAAGGCATGTCAGATATTAAAAGGAAGTTGCTACTTTGGAAGCTCAGCCAATGAGAAACAAAAATCCAAAGAATTATTTTTCATATGACTGTAATTAATTTGTGAGTCCACTGTACTGTATTTAGGGCCATCGTCACTAAGCTAAGACAGATCAGAGGAGAAAATTGTATAAATGTTTACACCACATTACATTCTTAAATTCCTTTAATCCGGTTGAGGGTTGGGGTGATTACCTGAAACTATCTGGCTAGCACTGGGCACAATTTGCTTGAGGTGAACACACCACCAGCCCACCTCACTCTTTATAAATGTAGTATTGTAAAGTAATATTAACTTTGGAGATGGCTTAGATTTTTTTTCATTGTATTATTAATGTTGCTAAGTTGAAAATTCAATGAATATTTAACACCCCCTTATGCCAGGTAGAAAAAAGGACTACATTGTCAATTTTATAGACCTAACACAGGGAGAAATTGTCATCTTTCTTTTTAAATGATTCTGAACAAATTGCAGAGTGGTTCTGCTTATGGGGATGGATACTACATTTAGTTACGCTCAGCTACAGTAGTCACCTTTGACACGAAACAACTGATTTATTAGTAATTAGTCACATGCAGCATTTGTCAATCACACATTTTCCATATTGATTTTTCACTTTGACCCTTGTTTAAACCTACTTCCGCCCATGTCAACAACATTGCATGCTACAAACACATTGTGCACTTTAAGATTAAGCAGGCATTAATAGAAAAGCTCATATTTTGAGCTCTCAGATCAATACAGGATCAAAAAAGGAAGATGAGGTGAAGCTGGAAAGCAGGCATGTGAAGCTACATTTAACAGGCAGGAGAGCGTACTGGTGGGTGTAGGATAATATAGAATCGGCCTTCTTTTTTAAACACCAACACTTTGTCTTTCTTTTTTTTTGATGTGCATTTTTGGTCTTGTACCATCTACATCTCACACGGCTCACACACAGTTTGATCTTTTCTGTGGTCATCTATGGTTGTGAAAGCTGGACATTAAGGAAACAGGACAGTCGACAAATTGATGCATTCTAAATATGGTACTGGAGACGGATTGCATCAATACCATGGACAAACAAATCAGTCATGGAACAGATCAAGCCGGCAATGTCACTCAAAGCATGGATTACAAAGCTACAGCTCGCCTACTTTGGATATGCCATCAGAAGACAACAGTCACTGGAAAAAGATATCATGATTGACAGAACAGAAGGAACAAGGCAATGACAAAGGACAGTAATGCAATGGCTTGACACCATTACAGCAACAACAAGGAGGACTTTGGCTGAACTTAATCAACTAGCACAAGATCAAGCTTCCTACAGGTCAGTTATCTATCAAGTCACAATGGTTCAGGATTGAACCGACGGACTTTAACTAACTTTACCTACCATCTACATCCATGTTTCTCCCATGTGATGTGCGTTTTTGATGTCCCTTATTATCAATATGTGCTTTGTGGCTTTCGGAAGGTCCCATCGGTGCTCCAGTATTACCTGATCACTGTAACTATGTAACCAACTCTGGAACTATGAAATATATAACATGAATAGCTTACTGTAAGAACAGAATATGCATATCTTCTGCAGACAACGCGCATCATTGATATACAATTATCAAACCTTGTACTTCTGACCAGACTCACACAGAACAGTCACTTTACATGAGACATACATACTTAGATGCTGTGTTTGTGCAAACTGAAAATGACTATTTCATCAGGAGAACAGATTAAGGTAATTAAATGCCATAATCCAGTTCACCAACCTGTCACAGACCAAAGCTGCAGATATAGTTAGTTAAGCACATGAAAGGCAGAAGCACAACATTTCAGGGGCAAAGCAGCTCCTCTGCCATGTGAACATCATGGTATCAGACATTTTAGTCTCTCTCTGCTACCCACCATTACAATCTTCAGTATCACTGAATCCAAAGCAAGCACTAACATCTCTGACTCATTTGTTTCCTGTGAAGGTCTCTGTGAGAAGGTTTGCTGCTGCTACTCGATCGTCTAGCCCTGCTCAACCTATGAAAAGATCGCAGACGGTCGCCTCCCCTGAAAGAGCTTCCTGCTACCATACTTTTTTTGCAAATGTGCGATTTCAAACATAATTTTCAAGTTGTTTTCAGGGACACCATGACCTAGCAGGCAATTTTGCTTTTGAGACTTTCAGGAAGTCAGAATGATCAATATGGGGGGGAGGCACCCCCATATTTTGCCTATTTGTGTTCAATGGATAGGCCAGCTTTTATTGTAATATAATTATTTTTGGACTGTACTGTTTTCTTCATAGATGCTGATATTGTCCATGACCTGATGTTGTGAAGAATAATATAAACTACTGCTGCAGGTCTTTGCCAGACACTCTCTTTCGACAGATATTTAAGTTTCCCTCCCATATTCTAAAGGCGAACATTTCAGGCTGATTGATTAGTTTAAAATTGGCCTTATAGGAGTGTGAATGTGTTTTCATGCAATGGACTGGTGCCACATCCACATTCGGTTCTTGTGTTGAGACCAACACTGATGAGATAATAATAACAATAATAAAAATAATAGTAATAATAATCATGTTTAGCAATTTTATTTTACTTTAATATAAAAAGCAGCATCATGGGTGGATTTGTCAAATGCGTCACTCCTTTTTGTTTACCTGCTGCCTTTTTAATCAGTTTCACCAGTGACACATAAAGGAATCCACCAACAAATTGTCATTTAACTTTAACAGACATTTGCTGAATCTTCAGAGGAATGCTTCATCTGGATTTTGCACCAAGCCTCAGAATGATTTAAGATGAAGTTAGATATCCAAGTAAAAGATAAGATTAAAATGTGAAAGGTTTTCAATATTAGTATATGATGAGTATATACTAAAAATATTTGGAAACAGTATAGTTTTGGAGTGAATGGATACCTTACAGGGTGTCTTAAAAAATAATAGATATGTAACTAGTCTGTCTCATGTATACCAGATATCATAATTCATAAACAGAATGCATTTTATGTTAGATTTGTTGCAGATTACATTTCCATATACAATCTTTAAAGTATATATATATATATATATATATATATATATATATCTGTATAAATATCTGGGATGCTGACTTCAACCTCACTAGCGTATCACTTTCAGAATTATTAGATAATTGAGTGGATCTGTGTCACCATGATCAACAAAACATTACAAAGAAAACAATTCCACATTGTATGGCTGTGTTTTTCGTGGCTAACCTGTTAGCCTGCTTTCTTCGTGTCCACACCATGTCTATCCATTTCTCACCTCTCTCTCTCATTTACTGTTCCTTTAGCCAGAGGTATCTTGAAATATGTGAGTTTATGGCAGGTGTGAAGATTTATCCCTTATCCTTGAGCCATTAGTAGGGTTAGCGGTCAACTCAAAAGGCCAATCACAGCAGTTCCAATGTACATCTGCTCCTGGAGTCCTTATTACATGATTTAAAGAGACAGACAGTTAGGGTGCCTCCTGAACATTCGGTTCAGGAAGATGCTAAGGCCTTCTCCTTGGATGTAATTACTGTGACCATCAGTAATGAAATGGTTGATAATGTCTTTGAAGGGCACAGTAAGCCTTCACCTCCCCGTATCTGCTGTGTCTCTGTCCGGGACATAAAACTTGAGTAGGGGATCAGTTAATCATCAGGTCCCTTTCTGTCAGACTATGGCTATATCCACCCTTCTAAGATTTCACATTGTTTATGAAAGTATCTCTGTTCACACTAAAACAACCAAAAGCCCATATGATGTAGATTTACACTGGGTAGGTGTGCATTGGCAGAAACATTGGTGAAGTGATGGTAACCCCACCTGCCACGGAAGGTATTGTAAAATTATAGCAACTGGTAAATTATTAGCTTTTTGTGTATGCAGCATTCAAGCTGTGCAAAATGTTGGTAGGCAACACAACAAGCTCAATGGAAATCAGTTCTTCTATGTCCACTATGTTAGAATATGGTTTTCTTCCATGAAGGGTTATCAGTCAGGGAAGCTGAGCAGGATCCATTCAGGGAAGGGCTATGTAATAATCACCATTAGGGTCTGATTCTTCAAAAGTCTGTTTTTACCTTTCTACACTGCAAAGCTAAGTCAGTATTTTCAGAAGTATTGCACTGGAGAGCATTTTCAAAAGCCTTCGTTTTCAGGGGTTAAAAACTTCACGGTCGAGAGGTCGAAAATTCAAAACCAGAGACTCACGATTGTTGTTTTTAAATTAAAACATGGTATTATGGACGTCACTTCAGGTTCTCAACACACCTATTGCTAGGGACCCTACTTGCATAAAGTAGAGCAAAAAAATCTCTCTTGGCATCCTGTAACCCAAACTAGATCTGGCAACCAAACATTTCTATCCTGAAATACATTAAGGAGGTTGTGCTGTTTTATGTCCATTGCATGAACAATTCATGTGTGTGGTGATCTGTTAAACTGAATTTGTTTTCATGGAGTAATGTACAAATTCCAATTATTATGATTAATATTACAAAAGCAACCCTAATTACCAGAATGTTCAGGTTTTGCTGCCATCCAATGCACATTTTCCTTCGCCCATCCACTCTCTCTGTTATTGCTAATGCTTTAATGTCTTAATCTTTCTTTAAAGATGCTCAAGTTGCACCTGTAAAGCCAAGACTTGGGATCTGACTCCTTGGCTCAGTATTTACTAAATATTGTGAAGTGCAAATGAAAGCAGCCTGGTATTTTGTTCGGACTCAGACGGAGAACCAAGGGTAGTCTGGGCTGCCTTGTCTGCTATGGGCTTGGAGGCATTCGTGTTCAACTGTAATTTATCTCCTACTTGGCACGAAGCATTTCATCATTGTGTGCAATATTTAAAAGCTCAAGTTGTTCAGCTCCCCTACAGAATTCCATGTGTTAACCCACGCTTTCAACACTACTGGCTGCCAGCCTCTTTGCCAACTCTCTTTGGAAACTGCAGCTTGTATAAAATTCTGCAACTCAAGTGTAAACTCACATGAAGGGGCTGTATCTAATGCTCTCCTACCAAGCAGACAATTTTTTTTTTCTGACAAATGGCTGGAACAGTCATTTCCTACATAATCAGAATTCCCAGTAAAGTACGGAAACTACTTACCCAATATTTATGTGCATAAAAAAAGCTAATTTCTTAGTTCTCTGTTCCTGTTAAATTGGAAATATTATGCAAATTACTCATTAGGCCCTCTTGAGTCTTAATTGGATAGCCACCACACACCTCCACAATGCAACATCACATACTTGCTTTTATATATGATGCAACACATCTGGCTCTTATTTTTAAATCTATGAACTACTTGCAAGGATCAGGTAGAAGGCAAGGAAGATTTGTTTTCATACTTTCAAATTCATATAAGAAATGCATTTAAAAAGAAGTCTTTGCAAGCTACCCCCACCTCCACTGAAAAATAGTTATGCAAATTAATGCAAAATTGACCACAATGATCAACATTTTAAATACACATCAGATTTAAATAATTATACTTAAAGCACAAAAGACAACGCATACTAATGAAAAATAATGACACCCAGAAACGCAAAGGAGGTGCAAAGGAGTGCTGGGAACTCCCATAACTCATGGTGAACTCCATTTTAGCAAAAAAAATGACAGACAATTACAACTAGAGGGAATCATTTGAATTCCAAAATGAAATATGCTGGGCCAAACCACCAAGGAAAAATGAGTCCCAGACTGTCACACAAGTGCAATATAAATCAGTCAATCTGTAGAGTCACCAAAAAAAAACACAAGACTGGCCCACAGAACTGGCTTGTGAACTCCTCGGCTTAGTTTGCTTTACAGATGTATTTGATTCATTATACCAATTTCCAAATCAGGAATAAAGTGTGGGCAAAGTGAGTCATCCTGTTCTAAGCTCTGAACATGTAATGGAGTAGCCTTGGGGGCTTTCTAGGCAGGCAAAAAGAGCTCAGTGAAGATCGACTTCAGCTTGTGACCAGTTTCGTCTGTCATTTTGTAATGGACTAATTTATTATTAAGCTTGGAGCCAATACTTGTGTTCTTGCAATATTATCATTACAATTTAATCCTTTTCATCCCTTATCAAGAACAACCTGGTAGGCACTTACCAAATGGCAGCAGTTGCAACACATCTCACGGTTAGCCTGGAATCTAAAATGAGGAGCTCTTCTGCCTCAGAAGTGCACACAGTTGGACGCTTTTGTGCTTTTTAACCAGCATCATAGATTATTAAATACTGTTATGTGTTATTGTTGTTCCTGGCTTTGTTATGCTGAACCAGAGCCACTAAAAACTGATTGATGAAGCCGCCAGTACATGAGGTTTTGAAACATCGAGGAATGTATGGCCGAGTGCTCATCACAGTACAACAAGAACTACGCTAATGAGCAATGCCTCCCCACAGAGAGTCACGACAGAACAAAATATCTGCAAGAGCTATGTTGAAACCTGTGGCACAGCCAGAACCACTTCCTTCGTTGGCTTTGGCCAGTGTGCTGGCTCAGATACAAGCTCTGAAATGGTTCAAAGTCTAGACAATCTTCACTGCCTCATAGGTTGTCTGTATTTATCTTCCTTTTAAAGTTAGCCTGGCAATTTTTGGACGTAGAAAAAAGTAAGATCTGATAGATGGAACCTGGGATGAGGTAATCATTGTATGCAAGAGAGGCATCTTGCAGTTTTGTCAAGCAGATTACTACATTGTACAAAGTGCATAATTCCTTTGAAAAGTACTAATGAATATATTTAATCTATTAACTTGCTGTAACAAAAAGGCAAAACATCAGAACAGAATAAAACAGTTACTTTAAGAATTATTGAAAGATTAATACTGTACGCAGTTGATGGTTTTCATCAAACTACAAATAGTAAATCAAAATATTGGCTGAACATCCATCCATCCATCCATTTTCCAACCCGCTGAATCCGAACACAGGGTCACGGGGGTCTGCTGGAGCCAATCCCAGCCAACACAGGGCACAAGGCAGGGAACCAATCCCGGGCAGGGTGCCAACCCACCGCAGGACACACACAAACACACCAAGCACACACTAGGGCCAATTTAGAATCACCAATCCACCTAACCTGCATGTCTTTGGACTGTGGGAGGAAACCGGAGTGCCCGGAGGAAACCCACGCAGACACGGGGAGAACATGCAAACTCCACGCAGGGTGGACCCGGGAAGCGAACCCGGGTCTCCTAACTGCGAGGCAGCAGCGCTACCACTGCGCCACCGTGCCGCCCTATTGGCTGAACATATATTTTTTAATGCATTTCCATTCTACACACTGTCAAGCAGTTAGTTTAATTTGAAAGGTGCTCATCATCCCGCCACACCCCCCTTTTCACCACAAGGAAATGGAATCCCCCATGATGATTTATTTGATCAACCACTACCTGTGCATTGTGTCCTTCTAAAACTGTTGCTTTTCTGTCACTTTAATGGGTGTTTCTAATGGCTTTAAACTAGCCATCTGAACATTAAAAACTGATATTGAAATCATCCCTAAAATGTACTTTACAGCCAATGGCATTTCAAATAAAATAATGTTCCAAAGACACTTTTTAAATGATAACCACACAACAGTCTCCATAAGCTTTCTATGTGATTCCATTGCGACACTTGTCCATGTTTGTCTATGTAAGTAAGCCTAAGTATCTGATTGCGCAAATTCAGTTTAATCCTCTGTGGTTCAGTGACAGTAGGTCTTGCTCTTACTTACTTTCCTCTGAGGTCCTGTCCACACTGGATTCATTTTCGTTTAAAAATACAGGCATTAGTCTCTGTTTTCACCTTTCATCCGCACTACCTAAGCATTTTCAAACAATGAAAACACTTTTGAAAATGCTCTTGACAGACGCAGACATGGAGTTTCAGTGCAGACAGATGAAAACATGAAAATGCAGACTCCATCACGCTCTGATTGGTTCATGCTTATTACATGGCTCTTCCCTGATTGGATTCTGCTCATTACAGTGTCTCATTCCCTGATTGGTCACTCATCACAGAAGAAAAACACATTCCCGTATAGCAGACATAGAAGAGTTGCTTTCCATGATGCTTATTATGTTGCTTACCTATATGTGTTGTAATAAACAGACAACAAAAGCATAAAGGTTTGGGGGTTTTCCTGCCCCTTCTACTGTACAGTTTGCAATAAATTTGTTTTCAAGGTCAGTGAGATAGCATAAAGCATTACAACAGACAGCGTGCATATGATGAGGGGGACCATTTATGGGGTGGGACCTGAAACTGATGGATGGAATGCTGGGAAAGAACTGAGGTGCTGTATGGGAACCATGACGTCATCAAAGGTGGACCAGGGGAAGTGGCGGAATGCGGAAGTGGTGGCGCGTGGTTAGGGAATTCCGTGTAGACTACGGCGGTGTTGTTTTTGTCTTTCTGTGAAAACTAAAGAAAGAGAGGTTAGTACCCCGCCTTTGTTCCCTGGCGCGATATATTACACTGCTCATTGGGTCTTTACGTGGCTCCCTATGTGCATGTACGTGACAGTGTCTAAATTGTGATTTGTGTGATTTTTAGAAATCGCAGGCAAGTGACTACTTACACTACATGATATACTCACCAGTCATATACTGTGTGTGCTTAAAATGCACAAGCGCGTTTGGTCCGATTGACATGCCACGACGTGGGTGCTAAAACTATACATGTACGACGCACACTCACTGAGGTTGCTGCATAATGAATATTATATAATATAACGCTAACCCTAACCCTGGAATTTTTCAGGTTGCTACCTGCTTGATTGAGAATCAAAAATTCTTCTCGATTCTCTTTGCTGCAGAACAGGGTGAACCCATGATGTGCGTTGACGACGCTGATGACACCTGTTGTTCAGTACTGTGATCACCAGGATTAGGGCACTGAAGTCATAGAAGACATTCTGGAAACACAACAATGACTTTAAAATACGACAACCACTCCCGACCTACAAAACAGAAATGATGCCAGTCACATTTTCCTTGTAAAACATTTCTTGAAACCTCTGGAAAGATGCCGGAAAAACACAAGAAAAACACCAAACGCTGGAAATTGAATACACTGAAGCACGAATGGGCCCTAAAGCACCTCCTCATACTTTGCAGCAGTGATGCTCATTCCTGGCAATGGTACTGTCCAGTTTCTTTGGATTTCCCTGTCATTAAATTGCAACTAATGTTAATGTTTGCCAGAAAAAAATAATTATAATGGTTGTTAGAACTCCTCCATTTGAGAAAGAACATATGTTGGACTAAGGAGTGCTCTATTGACATGTACACCTGTTTCAATTCTTCTGCTGGAAGAAAAGCAGCAGAAATTCATTAACAGGATAGCTGACAAAGCAGGTGGATGACATGACTTTGCTATTTTTATTTTCCTACTAAATGCCACACTTGTAGGCATCATTACATTTGTGATTGCTTGCCTGTTTTTATATACCATTTATAAAGCAAAGATGTGCTTTCTTATTTCGATTTGTATGGTGTGTTCAGCTGAGAAAAATGTGACATGTTACTCAGTCCAGTAAAGACAGCCAATTCTTGTATTAATGTAACAAATTATTCAGCGTTTAAAGCAAAGCTGCACTGAGACTAAGACATAGTATGTCACCTAGACAAAGGCTTTTAAAATTCATTAAACCTCTTTTGTATCAATAGACATTAGACATTATGCTCTCAATGAAGACACAATGCATCAATTAGCAAAGACAACTGAACTTTTTAACACGGTGATCAATGCAAAAAAAAAATAATTAAGAGGGAAATAAACAAAACCTACAAAGAAAAAAAATATGACAAAACAAAAAAAAATTGAAACTTTTAGCTCTTCTGTCTCGCAACAATTTAAATCATGTCCCATACATTGTCGTTATTTATTGTATTTACTGTTAGTCTTCTGAATTTTTTATGAGTTTCTCTAATATTTCAGTAGCATATCATTTATTTTGAGAAATGGCACTGTGGCCACAGTCATCTTTTTCACTGTCACCATGAAGTCAGCGTCTTGTGTGTGATGTCACATCTCCAACGCTATGTCACTTTCTATATCCTGGCATTGACATATACAAAGTTATCACAAACAAATTTAAATCCTGTTTCCTTTCTACTTTAGGTCATGGATTTTCTTGTCTATCTGGTAAGAAAAATTTTTGGCTGTTTTGACGACAGTTCAATTAGCTTTACCCTTCAAACCTCTTCTCTTCTGATACGTGAAAATGTTGTCCTTTGTGACGCATCATTTTTCCATCTTGGCTATGATTGGCTGAGTAGAGATTCTCCCTGCATGCACTAGGGTTTTGTCCAAGCATTTTGTACACCGTATCTCAACGACTTGCAAGTTATTTGCTTTGGTAAGTCTAGTATGAGTGAGTGTACCAAAGCAAAACACTGATGACACCACACTCCGGAGACTACATTGTATTTTGAAGCCTACAATTAATTTAATCAAGTTTAAAATAATACCAGTGAATATACATTGAAAAAAGGAAAATTTCAACCTTGCATTGCTAAAGAAAACATGAAAGTAAAATAATGACTATTATTATTTTAGAATCCAGGATAAAAATAGTTTAGTGAAAAGGTTCAGTGGTCTGTGTTACATAATAGTCCCACATTTAGAATAATCCAGCTGGATTCATTCCAGTTTGAAATGCAAACAAAAGAACAGCTGCCTTTACGTTTAACTGGGTATATACCACATGCGTTGTTAAATGGCACTTATAATTTTTAGATTTTCCTGGATTGAGAACAATTCGCGGTAGGATATGTTTAAATACTGCTGCTTCTGCAAGTACAATCTTCTAACACTATTGTCATTAACCAAAGAATAACTACTCAAAAAACTGAACTTCAAAGGTTTTAAACTCAACATGGCAATTAAAAGCCTACTGAGGATGTATTATGCGCTAATTATAAGAAAGTCTGACAGTCAATTGACAATTCAAGATTTGTTCCACACAAGTTAAAAGGCGGCCCAAATCCGGCAGGTTCATAAGAATTTAGAATCAGGTTAATTGACAATTCCAAACCGGCCACCCTGTGAGATTGGTGGTGTGTTTCAGGGGTCCCTGCGATGGGCTGATGCTCTCTACGGGGCAGCCTTGTGTAGAGTGCTGACAAGATAGACTCCTTCCTCTAGCAAACCTGAATTGGCTTAACTGGGTTTAAAAATGTTCATCCATCCACCCATCCTCTTCCGCTTATACGAGGTTGGGTCGCGGGGGCAGCAGCTTGAGCAGAGATACCCAGACTTCCCTCTCCCTGGCCACTTCTTCTAGCTCTTCTGGGAGAATCCCGAGGCATTCCCAGGCCAGCCGGGAGACATAGTCCCTCCAGCGTGTCCTGGGTCTTCCCCGGGGCCTCCTCCTGGTTGGACGTGCCCGGAACACCTCCCCAGGGAGGCGTCCAGGAGGCATCCTGATCAGATGCCCGAGCCACCTCATCTGACTCCTCTTGATGCGGAGGAGCAGCGGCTCTACTCTGAGCCCCTCCCGGATGACTGAGCTTCTCACCCTATCTTTAAGGGAGAGCCCAGACACCCGGCGGAGGAAACTCATTTCAGCCGCTTGTATTCGTGATCTTGTTCTTTTGGTCACTACCCATAGCTCATGACCATAGGTGAGGGTAAGAACATAGATCGACTGGTAAATTGAGAGCTTCGCCTTACGGCTCAGCTCCTTTTTCACCACGACAGACCGATGCAGAGCCCGCATCACTGCGGATGCCGCACCGATCCGCCTGTCAATCTCACGCTCCGTTCTTCCCTCACTCGTGAACAAAACCCAGAGATACTTGAACTCCTCCACTTAGGGCAGGATCTCGCTACCAACCCTGAGAGGGCACTCCACCCTTTTCCGGCTGAGGACCATGGTCTCGGATTTGGAGGTGCTGATTCCCATCCCAGCCGCTTCACACTCAGCTGCGAACCGATCCAGAGAGAGCTGAAGATCACGGCCTGATGAAGCAAACAGGACACCATCATCTGCAAAAAGCAGTGACCCAATCCTGAGTCCACCAAACCGGAACCCCGTCAACACCCTGGCTGCACCTAGAAATTCTGTCCATAAAAGTTATGAACAGAATCGGTGACAAAGGGCAGCTCTGGCGGAGTCCAACTCTCACTGGAAACGGGTTCGACTTACTGTTATATGTTATATTAAATATTAAATATTTTTAAAAGCATAATTTTTTAAATTATTACTTAAAGTTTATTACTGGAATCGGAAAGACTGTGATCGCATGCAGTTCCACTAATCATTCTGCCATCACGATGCCCAAAATATGGGCAAATTTGGTATTAAAGACATACGAATCAAATTGAAAGACTTCAGTAAGCATTCAGACAAAAAGCGGTGCAATGTTCTGTGAGGGTTAAATCACTGAAGCATATGCTTTTCATAAAAGAGCACAGCCTAATAAAAATATCCCCCAACATATCTAGTTTGTCACAGCGGTCACCCTGAATTGCTAAGAGTATGATCTTTCATTGTCTCTGTTATCCTTTGTGCAAAAAACTTTCCGAGCTCTAAAGTGGTTTTGTAGGAGTCAGCAAAACTGGGTTTTCTTCAACCAGGGATCGTGAGAGAATGTCTAGGAAGCTTCCTTGAAAGCTAGATGGACACATTTCCTTGTCTTTTGTTGTGGAATGTCTTCAGAAAACGTCAGATGCCTTGAAAAGGATTTTTGCTTTCAGTAAATCATATTTATGCCTAAGAACTTGACAGTTCTTTTGAGTCTACGATTTAGTAATTCTCCAGCAAGCGCCACGAGAGTTGTTATCCTTACACTTTCACCTGTGTGGGTTAAACATAATAATGAAAAATAGCCTGATTTGTTTGATAGATGCAGATTTCTGTGAATACGGTTTATAAAGTCATTAAGACATATGCTTATGATTTATCAAGAAAAAAACTGAGAGTTCAGCACATACTGTATTAAGTACAAAAGAAATGTTTCCAGCAGAGGCCTGACAGAACAGTGGATTTTAATGGTAAAAAATATTTTCTGGGGCTTTTGGTGTTGACTTCACCAGTGTGTCCCATGCAAATCGAAATCATTTGAATGATTTGCACAGAACTAAAATTACAGAGGTTCTCTACTTGTAATTACTTTTACCCAGTGCTTGAAGTGGAAAAAAGAAATGCACTGGTACTCCATTGATCCAAGCTGAATAACGGGGAACTGGGGTGTTCTCTTGGAGGTCCGGAGGTGCTCTGATATGCACAATTTATTTTGAAATGCTCAGGGATGTGGCCATACCTTGGAGGTGCGTACAGTCATATTGTTGTTATAAATTGGGTCAGCTAATGTGGTCAAATTAAATTAGACTAGATCAGATAAACGATTCAGAAATCTAATGGTACACACTGATAAGTATACATTAACTACAAGTACTCACAAGACACGAATGGGGAAATGAAAATATGTACAGTGCATCCGGAAAGTATTCACAGCACATCACTTTTTCCACATTTTGTTATGTTACAGCCTTATTCCAAAATGGATTAAATTAATTTTTTTCCTCAGAATTCTACACACAACAATCCCATAATGACAAAGTGAAAAAAGTTTACTTGAGGTTTTTGCAAATTTATTAAAAATAAAAAAACTGAGAAAGCACATGTACATAAGTATTCACAGCCTTTGCCATGAAGCTCCAAATTGAGCTCAGGTTCATCCTGTTTCCCCTGATCATCCTTGAGATGTTTCTGCAGCTTAATTGGAGTCCACATGTGGTAAATTCAGTTGACTGGACATGATTTGGAAAGGCACACACCTGTCTATATAAGGTCCCACAGTTGACAGTTCATGTCAGAGTACAAACCAAGCATGAAGTCAAAGGAATTGTCTGTAGACCTCCGAGACAGGATTGTCTCGAGGCACATATCTGGGGAAGATTACAGAAAAATTTCTGCTGCTTCGAAGGTCCCAATGAGCACAGTGGCCTCCATCATCCGTAAGTGGAAGAAGTTTGAAAGCACCAGGACTCTTCCTAGAGCCATCTAAACTGATCGATCGGGGGAGAAGGGCCTTAGTCAGGGAGGTGACCAAGAACCTGATGGTCACTCTGTCAGAGCTCCAGAGGTCCTCTGTGGAGAGAGGAGAACCTTCCAGAAGGACAACCATCTCTGCAGCAATCCACCAATCAGGCCTGTATGGTAGAGTGGCCAGATGGAAGCCATTCCTTAGTAAAAGGCACATGGCAGCCCGCCTGGAGTTTGCCAAAAGGCACCTGAAGGACTCTCAGACCATGAGAAAGAAAATCCTCTGGTCTGATGAGACAAAGATTGAATTCTTTGGTGTGAATGCCAGGCATCACGTTTGGAGGAAACCAGGCACCGATCATCATCAGGCCAATACCATCCCTACAGTGAAGCATGGTGGTGACAGCATCATGCTGTGGGGATGTTTTTCAGCAGCAGGGACTGGGAGACTAGTCAGGATAAAGGGAAAGATGACTGCAGCAATGTACAGAGACATCCTGGATGAAAACCTGCTCCAGAGCGCGCTTGACCTCAGACTGGGGCGACGGTTCATCTTTCAGCAGGACAACGACCCTAAGCACACAACCAAGATATCAAAGGAGTGGCTTCAGGACAACTCTGTGAATGTCCTTGAGTGGCCCAGCCAGAGCCCAGACTTGAATCCAATTGAACATCTCTGGAGTGATCTTAAAATGGCTGTGCACCGACGCTTCACACCCAACCTAATGGAGCTTGACAGGTGCTGCAAAGAGGAATGGGCGAAACTGGCCAAGGATAGGTGTGCCAAGCTTGTGGCATCATATTCAAAAAGACTTGAGGCTGGAATTGCTGCCAAAGGGGCATCGACAAAGTATTGAGCAAAGGCTGTGAATACTTATGGACATGGGATTTCTCAATTTTTTTATTTTTAATAAATTTGCAAAAACCTCAAGTAAACTTTTTCACGTTGTCATTATGGGATGTTGTGTGTAGAATTCTGAGGAAAAAAATGAATTTAATCCATTTTGGAATAAGGCTGTAACATAAGAAAATGTGGAAAAAGTGATGCGCTGTGAATACTTTCTGGGTACACTGTAGTATTGGTGCATAACGGCTCACTTGAAGTACTAACTTTACCCTGCCTTCTGTTATAAAACTAATCCCATCCAACTAGGGCTTAAAATGTAATAAGTCATAAAGTTAAGCTCTTGAAAAATACGGTACTAGTTTTAGGGTAGTATGTTTTGCATTTTTCTTACATTTTTTGTGCCTTTTCAGAGATGTTTTCTGAAAGAAAATGAATATAGCTAGTGTTTTTCAATCCCAAGATTTCTCAATATGAATTTAGTTTGCTTACAAAAAGGGGTGTTTAATATGTGAATTAGAGAATTAGAATAGAATATTTATATTCTATTAGAATATTCTTTTTGTGGGTGTCGCCATTTTCTGGAGAGGTTGTTGCTGTGTTTTTAAGATAATGACAAGGAAGTGAGCAGCTGCGACATCATGGGGTTGTAGGGTATAAAGGACAGGATGAACGCCTCCTATTTGTCCAAATTAGCAGATAAATAACAGTAAATTAGTGTGTTTATTAAGTTAGGCCATGCACGGCATCAATGCATGCTCCCAACCTCTCTCTATCTCTCTCTGTCTCTGTCTAAGTTAGTGTTCCTGGTAAATGACGTCTGTATGCATTTTTGACAATAATTTAAAGTTTTGATATTTTTGTTAATGATAGTTTTAATTGACTTCCAGGTTAATAATCTTTGCTTGTGTTTTGTTTCTTGTCTCTTCTTCTGGTCCTTTATTTAAAAATTCTCTGCAACCTTCTACTTGTCAGCATAGACTTGGTACTGACCAACCTTTATTATCCATCCATCCATTGTCCAACCCGCTGAATCCGAACACAGGGTCACGGGGGTCTCTGGAGCCAATCCCAGCCAAGACAGGGCACAAGGCAGGAACCAATCCCGGGCAGGGTGCCAACCCACTGCGGGACACACATAAACACACCCACACACCAAGCACACACTAGGGCCAATTTAGAATCGCCAATCCACCTAACCTGCATGTCTTTGGACTGTGGGAGGAAACCGGAGCGCCCGGAGGAAACTCACGCAGACACGGGGAGAACATGCAAACTCCACGCAGGGAGGACCCAACCTTTATTATATACTAGCTAAAGTATCCAGCATTGCCTGGGTATGTTTGTAGAATAGGCTAAGGAAACATAGAAAAAGTTTCTGTATTTTCAAAATGGTGATCCTGATGTTACTGCTTATCCACACTGCCTTTCCATCCATGTTTCTGCACTTGTGAATTTTTTGTTTCTTATGAGTTCAGTTGGATTCCAGAACTGCAGTAACTCCTTGCTGGGTTGTAACCACGAATGCTGCTATGTCTGACTCAACCTCTTAATTTAAATTCTGAAGAAAAGCCAACAAAGCAACAACCTTTTGATTCTGCTTTGTGTTGTGCTGCACTTCCACTTTTGATCAAGCCTCACCCAACACCTCCTGCAAAATCACACAAAACTCCTTTTTATAGTACAGTAGAAAGAAGCAGCATTAGGTGTTGCCCAGGTAAGTAATGTTACGCTCTGGTCATTTTGTCTGCTACTCTGGCTTCGGTCTGTTTGGATGTTCCACTTGCTCTGAGCAAGCAGGTGGCACTGGTGTGCAAACTGCAGCACATGGAATAAAAAACACGGGGACCCCAAGGGTCAAAATTTTAAATTCCAAAGTAGTCCATCTTGCCTGTATGGTCCCAGAGAGCAATGATACCAAACTTGGTTAAGATTGGTCAAAGTGCGTAAGGTTTTATAGGGAACATACAGACAGAAAGACATTCTATTATATATATATATATATATATATATATATATATATATATATATATATATATATATATATATATATATATATATATACAGTATATACTGCAGCTCAGTTGGAGAGGGTCTCCAAAATCTCACATTCCCCTCCAGGTTTGTTCACACTGAAGTGGCTCAGCTAGATGTGAGAAACGTGAGCAGAACTGGGATGGTAGTCAAAACCAAATGGTGCCAACCTAATAAACCACTGAGTGAGCTATGCATTCATATCCATCTGTCTGTAGAGTCATTGGAGCAGAGCATGGTCAGTCACCAGGATAAACCGCTGACCCCATAAGTAGAAGAGGAGGGTCTCCACCACCCGCTTAATTGCCAAACATTCTTTCTCAATGGTTGAGTAATTACGCTCCCTGGGAAGAAATATGATGGGATGTTCCTCCTCATTGAAACACTGAGAGAGCACTGCCCCAAACTGAAAGCACTCACTGTAGAATGAACTCCTTAGAAAAGTCTGGATTCCGCAGAACTGGAAACGAGGACAAAATGGCTTTTAACTCAAATAAGGACCTATCACAATTACTGGTCCAGACAATGCCATGATTCTTTCTGCTCTTTGTCAAGTTAATGAGAGGGGCAGCCCTATGTGCAAAACTCGGAATAAACCTCCTGTAATAACCATTGAGTCTAAGGAAAGCATCAACTAGCTTCAGGATTTCAGGACGTGGATACGCAAGCACCTCTCCCACCTTGTCCAACTAAGGTATAATGAGCCCATTCCTCATGGAATACCTCAAATAATGTGTTTCTGACATAAGCAATTTACACTTCTTACGGCCTCAAAATGTCAAGCACTGCCTGCGGGTGGTTGAGATGAGACCTTCAATCATTGCTGAAAATGACCACATCATTGTGATATGTTCCAGTGTATGTGGAACGGGATCACAGAATCTGATCCATCATCTGCTGAAAAGTCAGTGGCACACCATGAAAAACAAATGGGAGTCTGGTGAGTATGAACAACCCATCCGGGGTGGCAAATGTGGTCTTCTCATAACTGGACTGGACCTGCCAGTACCCATTTACGAAATCCAGGTTGGAGATATATGAGCCTTACCTGAGTTTCTCCAACAAGTCATCAATACAAGGCATCAGGTACACATCATACTTGGAAATCTCAATCAAGCGACTACAATCTATACCAATGTTTCCCAAACTCGGTCTTGGGGATCCCCTGTGGCTGCAGGTTTTTGTTCCAACCAGCTTCTGTTTTTAATTGGACTCCTGGGCGCATTAAGTGATGTGTTATTTCCCAAGTTCTGTATTTTGGGAACAATATCGAAATTAGAAAACTAAGTTTGGTAAAAAAAAAAACAAAACAAAGTATATTAAAATATACCAAGCAGTTATATAGGAATAATGTATTTTTTTCTTTTTAACAATATTTTCATGTTGATTTTCATTCTACTTTTCAAGATGTTGTAATTGTTTAATTAATCCATTATTTACTAATTAGTGGGTCTAACGCTAAAGTAGTTGCAGCCTTTGATTATTCAGTGTTGTTTGCCAGCGTGTCTGCTCTGCTTATTTTTAATTGTCATTAATAAGATACAACGAAGGGGAAACACTGCACAGGGAAAGGGCAAAATATAATGAAATCAACAAAAGAGAGTTAAGCATTTAAATCTATAGCAAAAGCAGAAATATTTCTAAATGTCTTATAAATGTATGTTGTTGTGCTTTTCTGAATGTAGAATAAGAGAAAAAAAAAACCTGCTAATTCAATGAGATCAGTGCTATCAGGTGTTGTTACTGATTAGGAACCTGGTTGGAACAAAAACCTGTAGCCACAGTCACCGAGTTTGGGAAACACTGATCTATACATAACTGAACAAGCCATCTAGTTTTGGGACCAGAACAATTGGGCTTCGCCACTCACTTTTAGTGTTGTAAATTACACCCAGCCTGACACAGCCAGTTCGTCTGAAACTTATGAGAGTCAGACAGGATCAAAACCAGTACCCCATAGCCCTTTATGAATTTGCAAAGTTTTGCTTTTCTTGTCATAATTATATTTTTGTGCCTTTTGTGTTCATCTGTTTTAAAGTCTTGTTAAATTGTTCAGTCAGGCCATTTGCTTCAGTTGCCTGGGCGACAGACAAGCAATCATCAACAGACGTTTCAAAGGGTCTCAAAAACTAAAAGCGTCTCAAAAATATAACTGTATATATATATATATATATATAATACAAGGGGGACCCCCAAAAATAACCGGAAATAAATAAATAACCTAACAACAACAAAATTCCGGTTATTTTTGGGTCCCCCTCGTATATAATGTATCGATAAATAGATACAAAGATAAATAGATACCGATCATTAAAATCTAGATTATTTGAAAACTGCAAAGCTAGTGATTGCATTCCAATTCAAAGACAATTTTACAGGTAAATATATGGAGAGGTCATGGTGTCAATGACAACAGCTACCTCTTGAAGTTCTGTCCTAGTATCCCATCTTGATCCCAGAATTGATTATAGGGCTCGAATGAGAGTGACTCTAGGATGGGTTTTAAAGCTGTCTTAAGCCAGGAAACATATTACTGTACCTAGAGTCTATATGCAAGTTGGGGCAAGGGCTCGTTAGCAAAGGAAAGAGAGGTGAGAATAGAAAAAGAGAGAACCCTTTCTTAAGGTAGGAAGTGGGAGAGTTGATCCGTCTAGCAGATAGGGGCTGTGTCGGTAGTCCCTGAGAGGCTGAAGGGTTTGTTATTTTACTGTTAATTTTGCACTATATATTCACCATTTGTTATTCCTCCACATCATCAGAGGATCAGTAAGGGATGCGTGATTTTGTCACATCACTGTGTCTGATTAAACAGTGCTTTTATTGAGTCTTAAAAGTATTTCAATCATTCCGTAAGCATATTAGCTGACAAAGATTCCTTCAAGTTCTGTGTTATAAAATTGCTGTATGAGCTTTTGATTGGATGAACTGAAACACAGTGGCTCTACAGCAACAAAATAAATTGACCTATCTGTAAATGTAGCACTGAATGTATCCTTCTAAGCATAATGGCAACCATATTTTCATCAAAAGCAGAGCTTGCAAATTTTTAATTGCTCGTCTGCAGAGTCAAATGTATGTGTATAGTACATTCTAGCTAACAAGTTTCATTTGTATCAATAGTTTTTGTATTTCTTATTATGGTCAAGTATAAGGACTGCAAAACCCAGGAATAAATTTTGGGGCACCAACCTGCTCATCCTCATTTAATCCAATGAAGGAAAATCAAGAAAAAGTGTCCGTTAATCTGAAGGGGCGGAGTCAATTGTTCTCAGTTGGAATTTTCGCTGTGCTGCGGAGGAAACAGAAAAGGAGAAGGTTAGCGCCAGCACTCTCTCTCAACCTGGAGTGGTAGTACATACCTCAGATGTGCCTGGAGAGTGATCCACAGATGTGCATGTGTGACATTATAAAAATGAGCAATTGCTGTGAGTACACAGAGTCAAGTGCTTTAACTACATCTGAAAAATTATTTTTTTCCACATGCCAAAATTTGTATTTCAAGAATAACTTCATGTCACCAGTATTATTTTAGTAGTCCAACCAAATTGAGCCACTGAGTGTAATAAAACTCAACATGGTGTACACAGGATAGAGGAAAGATTGTTTCTAGTTTTAGAATGAAGAAAAAGGTGCAAACTCCTTTGTATTAATTTAATAACCAAACTGATGCTTTATATTTTACCCTCCTTGCTATCAAAATATTATTTATACTGAAAGATTATCCAGAGGCTTATCTTCAGTTTTATAACTTTAGGAATGTTAGCAGATGTGAAGTAATTGTGTGTATGCCTCTAGCCCTAACTAAAGCCGTATATACCACTGGTGTAATACCTACATACTTTCATAATACTTACTACCCATTGTATTTTTTTAAATAATGGAAAATAGAATGGGGTATTTTGACTTTTATTTTGATTTTTTTTTTTTTGTAAAATATAGCACCACCAACCCCTCTCATCCCAAAGTGGTAGTAGATTTGAGTACATATGAATTGCAGAACCAGAGGATTTATGAACTTTCTGTATGAAGGATTGCTCTTACTGTTATTCCTATAAATTTATTTCCAGGTATCTCTTGAGATTGTAAAAAGGCTGCCTTTTGAATTCATCTATCCGTTTATTAAAGCTGCTCATTTCATTCCTGGGTTGAACATAATGTACAGTAGGTGCTAACCTTGGACCTACACAGGCCTTTGGTATCATAAGAATGTAAGAATATTAATGAAATAATTGTACATTTTATTTACAAAGCATAAGTCTCATATTCAAGCCTGTTAATAGTGGATATTTAATTGATTTTTCCATTTTTAATACAATATTGTAAATTTGAATAGTATCACAAATGTTATATTAGGCTGAATTGCTGGGCATAGTATATCCTCAAGATAGGTTTGACAGATTCATGAATATGAATAACACTGTTCAGAGCATTCAATAAATGATTTGTTAATACATACACAACATTTTTAACCCACCTATGGCAATCCAGGGTTGTGGGGTGACTAGAGCCTATTCCAGCAGCATAAGGTACAAGGCAGGAACCTCTCCAGGACAAGGGAACTAGTTTATTGCTTTGGCACTGGAGACACACTTGTATGGGGTGTAGTGGGGTGAATGATGAGGCAAGGCGAATTCAAAAACAATTGGGGTGCCAACGGGGCAAAACCCTATTTAATTCAAACTTCAAATGAAACATGCGCTTGATGGCGCTATAGTGACAGGCCAGCTGCCTTTGAAACCAGCTACATGGCATTCTCAGAGACTATACCTCCAGTGAGGTCAGGTCCAAATGATACGCCGCTTTCCGGGAACATCTCCTTTTAATTTTAGACAAACCTGAAGAGGTGGGGCTTCTTTGTCTTCCAGAGTTGCTTTTTATTTTCAAAGCTGTGAGGGTAAAAGGTAGCCAAGACTGTTAGTGACAGCGCCCCCTTTCTTCCCGGGGTGGTACCACATAGCTTAGGTGAGCCCAGGTGGCAATACATATCAGGGGCTAAATAAGAATTGAACATTAACCTAACAGCATCTCTTTAAAATAATAAATATTTTCAAAATGTGCTTTTTACACATTTATTTTTTATTTAGAGTGATAAATAAGTGTAAAACATGTTCATTGCACTAATATGTTTATGAAGAACATGAAAGGATGTTCAGCTGGTAGTGAAAAATGCATTGATATTTTGAAAAAAAAAACAGTGTAATTCACAATACCAATCCAATATAATTTAAAGATGATAGGTCAGTTCATATATGGGAGTCTTGTGGATAAAAGTTGATTTACATTGAAAACTTCTGCAATGCTATCTTTGGATTATCACTTATTTTACTTTGCATGGTTTAAAAATAATCAGGAGCCGATTTCAAATGCATGCTGATAAAAATCTAATTTTTTTAACAGAGCATGTAACATTAATGTAACAAACTCAGAGACTGAATCGTAATATTTAAATCATTTGTGGGGTTTCTCCTTTTATGAGTAGATTTGTGTGCAATTCATTAAGCACCACACACTTACACACGCGCGCATTCTCCCATAGCCATCCCTGCTTTAATTCATGCCTCGAGTCTTTCTTGCTGGCTCACATATGGCCCCCATGCTTGATCAGGTTGACAGTTAGAGCAGGGAGGACAACTGATACCTACTGAAACAGTAGTTTATAATGCTGTTCCCTCAGTGTCTCTGCTCCCGCTGAACAGCAGGGTAACCTTTGCTGAAATATATACTAATACTTAACAGTTCAGACAGCATGTCAAAAGAAATGAGCTAAAAGTCAAATGTGCAGAGCACATGGCACAACTTAGGAATGTGCAGCTGCTACAGTTTTGGTGGACTTTTCCTATAGTTGAGAAATGCATGGCTAGAATTGAAATCATTAGTATGATCATCACTGATATTGTAAATCACATCCTATGATTATGGCTGCATTGCTCAGCTCTCTTTTTTATTTACAATGAAAATTATTTTCTCCCAGGAGAGTATATATAGGATGTCTACAATAATATAGTAACAGATGTGAGCCACACAGCTGGGGTTGACTGGCATGGTATGTAAATTAGTTCACTCCAGGGAGTATATAGAAAAAGGTTTAGCGTGATCAACCAAGAGTGTATTGGGGAGCTGGGGGAGGAGAAGGTAGATACGCAATGTGGATTTAAGGGAAGAGGATGCCATTGTGGGATTCCCCAGTCACAGATATATCATACCACATATGGTTATTTGGGTATGCAGTAACAGAACAACATGAAAATGTGGTCAAATGATGGAGAAAAATTTAGAGAATGTCCTCTTTGGGATCATGCATGAGTAGGTCTAATTTAAAACTAACACAAAAAAAGGTTCTGTTATCTTTTTTCCAACATCAGTCAGCATTATAAACAGTCCCGGCTTGTATATTAACGTCAAAGATATAAAGTCATCAGAGGATCAACCAAGGATATGTGTCTTTGTCACATCACTGTGTCCAACCAACCAGTGTTTTTATTGTGACTAAGCAGCCTATTAAATCATTCTGTAGGCACGATCTTAGCTGACCATAATTATGGACACTCTTACAAGTTCTGTGTTATAAAATTGCTGTCTGAGCAAGAAAGTTTAACACAATAGCTCCACAGCAACAAAGTAAAGTGGCCAATTGGTATGTATTCCTCAAAGCATAATGGCAACCATGTTTCCACGAAAAAGCAGAGCCTGTAGAATTTTTAATTGCTTGTTTACAGTGTCATACGTGCCTGTATATTACATTCTAGGTAGCATGTTTCACTTGTATTACTGATAAAGATGGTTAATGTACCGTTTGTTTGAAATCAATTTTTGAAATCTGCTCTTTCATTTTGAATAGCCCGGTATATGGCCGACTACGTCCGCCATGCCACATGCATCACTCGTGGGGCTGTATCTCCAAATCTGATGTAATTTTCAGCGCATGGTCCAGTACGGATGCATCAAGTATAAATTAGGCTTTAGTGTCATGTTCTTTAGGTTGAAGTAGCGGCACACTCAGAATAACGTTTCGAATGCTGTTTATTTTGAACCCTGTTTAACCATACATCCCAATGTCATACGTCATAATGTCATACGTCCCAAAAGACACAGACCATAGCAATCAATACCTGAACATTAAGTAATCGACAAAAGCATTATTGAACATTCATATACAGCATTTAGGGCTAGCTTTAGCTTAACACTACCTTGTAGTGAATTATATCTTTACTCTGTAAGGAAAAGGAGACTTTGCCTGAACAGTGAAAGCTCGTAATTTAAGAAAAACAATGAAAAGAAGAGAAAATTTGGAGATGAATTTAAAAGTAATGGAAGATGTGAAAAACATAAAAAGAGTAAACAATCAAGGATTTCAAATTAGGAAGGGAAACAAAGAAAATATCGTTCTGGTCAAATTAAAATGAAAGAACAGAAAAATGACGTTTGGTTTTAATGTTTTGGATATGACCTTCAAGCGCTTCTGCTTAGAAGTGTGACTCTGTTTAGAGAGCTTGATCAGAACAGAAAGTCGTTTTGTTTAGTGTTTAGTTTGTGTCACCTTTATGAAATACTGCAAAAAGCAAAACTAGCCAAAATGTTCAATTTTATTGAAGGGATAGGGACCAGAATGAGATTCTGTAAGTTACATAGCCATCAGATGAATGTATGCACTAGATTATAAAAATGCTCATATGTTGCAGTGAAAATGAAAGCAAATTATATTTCAAATTAGGAAAGTATTTACATGTCTGCCAAATCTGCAAAGTTGATTCCTTTACAATAATATTAACCTCCTGTTTCTGATGCTATACACTCTGTGTGTTGTAGCCTGTAAATCAGAGCATTAGTAAGACAACAGATACTACAGAATGAATGTCGTGGTATACATCTCTTCAAAAGATGTCTTCTATTGTACTTTGTTTTGAGATAAACATCACGTTACAAACACAATCCAGGTTATGATTTTGAGTGAGGCTAAGTTGTCAGAAATACTTGACTTTATAAAGCAGAGTAAAAACATGTTTTATGAAACAATTAAAGTAATTCAACCTATACTTAGGTTACAAAATTATTCATTAATTCAACAATGCCATGTTAAACAGTGAGGAAAGCTGCTCTTATTGTCGCTCAAAGACTATCCATATTACTAACCGAAGGTTGTAAACCGGATATGGACGCAGGGCGCTGGGCACAGGGCACATCGAGGCGCACGCGCACTGCCGCACTGCACAGAAAACACAGAAACAAGAAGGTTGTAAACCGGATGTCACGCACACTGCCGCACTGCAACGAGTCCGCCACCTGTAAACTAGACTTGCTGTAATCCACTGTGCCAGTAATGTAGATCACATAGCGGTCATTCAGTTTGGCGCCCGCCCCAGAGTCCAGAGTCAAACTCAGCGACCTCCCAAACCGCGGCGGCTTCCCGGAGTCAGTGGGTGGTGCCCAAATAACACAACGTTATGCGCCGTGGCGCCCGCCCCAGAGTCAAATGCAGTGGCTTCCCAAAACGCAACGGCTTCCCAGAGTCAGTACGTGACGCCCAAACAACACAACCTGTACACTGCACTTGCTCTAATCCACTGTGCCAGTAATATAGATCACATAACGGTCACAGACTCTAACCCAGCGGCTTCCCACACTCAGTGGCTGGCACATGAACACCACAACCTGTAAACTGAACTTGCTGTACAAAACTCTGCCAGCAGTCGGTGTCAACAAAGGCAACGGAATCACATCTCCACAAAACAAGACCACTTTACTACAGATATGCTTATGTAGTTAAATGACATTTCCCCAGACGCACCCACCCTCCATGATATGTCATCCATCCAGATATCAGACGGAACAGAAACTGATTGCCATTCTTGGATTTCCGATTCGCTAGCGAATCGCGGGTTTACTTGTAGGATGCAGATTTCACCATTCCGTGTGGCACATACAGTATTAGTCCTTCAATTTCCAAATGCAGTAAAATCATCCATTTTCAACCACCACCATAAAGAAGGCACTAGTGTCATGAGGTCTGCTCTTACCATTTATTCTGGTTCAATTATCTTAGAAGACTTTGGAAAAAAAAAATCAAAAAACAATTAAAGAAGTATTTGTCCCAGAGGAGCTTGCATACTACTGGTAGACTGCTCCAAAATCCCAGTAGTCTTCCTGGCACTTTGACTGTAATTTGTCCGGATTCTTTGGAGTTCTTTAAAACATGTGTAATCTGTATGATCTCTTTTCATTTGACACACAGGAGTGAAGTACTGGGTTTTGTCCTTTATGCTTGATATTGGGTATAGCACTGACTTTTTTCTCACTCAGAACGTTCTCACAACAGCAATGAGATTCTAAACATAGTATCCAGCAGTGTTCAGTTTAATTTAATTTATTTCTGTATATTACTCCTCACTGAGTGAACGTGTTCACATATTTAGAATTATAATACACTAACACCTGTGGGGAGCAGCCCGAACACAGACAGGCAGACATCGTTTTAAGCACCACAACACGTTTATTTGCGATACTATATACAAATGAAACACACACAACTCCAGTACTCCCCCAAAGTCCACGCTTTTCTCACACTGCCTTCTTCACCGTCTCCACTCCTCTCCACCAAGCTCTGTCCTGCTCCTCTCCCAACTCCAGCCATCAAATATGCCCAGATATGCTCCAGATGCCTCCTGATAAGCTTCCGCCAGCCCTTCCTGGTGTGGCAGAAGTATGGGCTGTGCACCTGGAAGCACTCCGGGTGTCCCTGGTCTTCTTCTCCCCACCACTTCCGGGTGTGGCGGAAGTGCTAAAGGCCAGGGCTCCATAGGTATTAGGGCGCCCCCTGGCGGTGACCACAGGCCCCTATAGTGTTGAGCTTCTAAGCTCCGTTCCTGTGGTACCCAAAGCCACTTCCGTAAGCCCTCCTCCGGTCCTTCCGGGCATCCCAGCTGGGTGCCACCCCCAGCCGCTTGCCACACACCATTTTAATAAGCCTGTGAGAATTTACACAAATTATATTAAACTTGTGGAGAAATAGTGCAATCTTAGTGATGTAAAATAAGCAAATTATAGCAGTATCAAGTCCATTCATATTAGAATTGAGACATGGCCAGTTGACATTCAACGTATGACCAGATAAAATATAGGTGGATTGCCGATTCTAAATTGTCCCTAATGTGTGCTTGGTGTGTGGGTGTGTTTATGTGTGTCCTGTGGTGGGTTGGCACCCTGCCCGGGATTGGTTCCTGCCTTGTGCCCTGTGTTGGCTGGGATTGGCTGTAGCAGACCCCCGTGACCCTGTGTTCGGATTCAGCGGGTTGGAAAATGGATGGATGGATGGATGGACCAGATAAAATAAACATCTGAGGAGCCTGCAGTCATTTATATTAGACAAAGTCACAGGTTAAGTCAAGCAAAACCATAATTCTAATGACATACTGTATGACAACTGGCCATCTTGCCTCTGCTGGGCACTCTATGACATCACAAGTATGTTTGGCTTAGGCTTGGTCAGCAGATACAACACATTCTCCTCATATTTTTATTGATCTCCAGCTTTCTTCAAAATTCCAGAGATGTATACAAGGGGAAACCCAAAAAATAACCAGAATTGTTAAAAGATAAACGTCATTATAAAACTTTCAGCAGTTCTCTTCTCGTCACCTTCGTAATTCTCCCTGTGAGACACAATACACTTGTACCAGCGCTTCTCCCATTCCTGGAAACATTTCCTTCACTCGTTTTTTCATAAGCATATCTATAGCCTCCTTCATTTTTTCAGAATATCTTCCAAGGTAGCAAATCTCCTTCTCTTTAGTTGCTATTTTAACTTCAAGGACAAAATGAAGTAACGGGGGTGAGATTTGGTGGGTTGCTTAGTAATAACCACATTATTTCTGTTCAAAACCTCTTTGATAATGCAGGTGCACTGTCATGGTGCAAAATCCAGTTTTGGGAGAACACTTCTCTGGACGAGTTTTCCCATAGACGCCTCAGCAGTTCAATATAATGTTGCTTTCTTTCTACGTGGAACAAACTCTTTTTGAACAAGTCTATCAGTGTCAAACAACACAATCATCATTGTCTCTTGAAAATTTTCCATGGTGGCTTGGAGAAAAAAAATGAGGCAAGTCACCTGTGAATTAGTAGAATAAATGCCAGAGATACACACTCAATCAGCTCGGCATAATTCCATTCGGTGGACTGATTCACCAAACTGTAGCAGTTGTCACACACGTGCGATTAGGAGGCAGTCAAAGAGCCTAAAGGTGAGTGAACTATCGCGAGATAAAGGGTCATCATGTGGTACTTACCTGAATCTCTTCTCTCAACAGAAAAATAAACGCCTCCACTTCCGGGTGCCAAAATGGCCGCAATTACGTCACTTCCGGTGTTCCACAATGATGTCACTTCTGGCCCTCTCAGATTACTCCACTTCCATCTCACCTTGATGATGTTGGTTCCGGTTCCTGTCTCCAACGTCACACCCTGCCAACCATTTCCTGTTCCCATAATTCCTTTCATATAAAAATGCCATTTTGTTGTCAGTAAAGTGTTCATTGTACTGAAAAGACTTTGATCCGTTTATTTTCAGCTTTGTCTTTATGACAATACTAGACAAAGAGCCCGTTTCGAAAACGTAAGATGAAACGGGCACGAGTTTGTGTCAGCAGTGTATGAAGAACAAATGATAAGTAACGAAGAAGTTGTTCTGCAATGATTGTAGTCCGCTTTACTCATTACTGTACAGGCTTGTACTGTTAGTTGATGAAATTTCCAGGCCTAGAGTATAATATTGAATGATGAATGTTCCAGTACAATATGGAATAGTAATAAGTATAAGCACCACAAACCTGATATAGGTGTATTGAATGAATTTCGTAATTAGGCCTCGAGCTGTAGTCGAAATCGCCTTTCACGCCTCTAGAGCTTTAATCGAAGTCGCCTTTCTCTTTGAATTTTCGCAGCTGTAAATCCACCGCCTGCCGCGATGTCGGTCTTGTAAGGTTTTTCGGGCAGCTGCACAGAAGGCGACTGCGCATTCGGCTTCGGACAGATGTGAGTGAGTGTGTGAGTGAGTAGGCTGGCGAATTATATATAAGATATGGGGACGGTCCCCAAAACTTTATTGTATATTTTTGAAGATTTATTTTCACAGGAGTAATCTCCACACAGTATATTCAATAACTACACCCCACTCCTGTGTTATTGACCAATTCCAGAAATTTTTAGGTCCTTCTTTGTACCTTACTTTAGTTTAGTGTGCCCCTATAAATTAGTTTGTCATAAGTATGAGCATGTACCCTACCCTGTCCTGTCTGTTTCAGGTGACAATATTTTTAGAAAGTTTTGCCACATTTTCTGTTTGTGCCAGACTTGAATTTATTTGCTAGGCCAATCTTTAGTCCACAAGTATAAAGGTGGCAGTGACTTATTCTAAAAGGCTGCAGCTTGTTACAAAGATGCTTATGCCAAACATTAAATAAATGGAAGAATTACTCATGGAGTCAGTTATTTTGCTTCTCAGCAGGAAACCTCCCAGCTCAATGCATAAAAATTCCACATTGTCACACAATGGAATGGGAAAAAGGAGCTGAATATATTTTATAGGCTCTTTACGTATAAACTGGATAAATGAATGTGTGTATATTGCCGCATGGTTTCTGTGATTGAAATGGATTTTTACAATATAAATGATAATCCCTTTAGTTCACACGTGCTCTAAAACACCTGCTTTTGCATGTTTAAAATTGGGTTGTAATTTCTGATGTTTTAAAGTGATCCACGCCATAACAATTAAACAGATAGCTGATACATGCAGCATAACCTGAAGTCAGTGGCAGAAATCACTCATCTACTTTAATCAGGCAGTAAGTGATTTATAGTATAAAACAGTGGGAATAGCAAAATTTACAAAGAACTGAAGTGTGATATACAAAGGTCATTACATAAAGCCCACCGACAATAAACACTGCTTGATTGTTATACCCAGGGCCGCATTTACCTCATATTGAGACAATGGCAAGAAGGATTTTTAATCCTTTTAAAATTAATTGTTGTTGTTTTATCTCTGTTTTTATCTTGCTTTGCCTTTGTTTAAACTTTTGTTATGTAGCACTTTGAGATTTACAACTAATGTAAAGTGCCCTATAAATAAAATGCATTATTATTATTATATATTATTATTTTTGGGTCCCCCAGCCCCTTACAGCCCACCTACAAGTTTCAAATTAGATGATTTTTCTTTTTTTTATTTAAATAGTAAACCATTTAGGGGAATAATAAGGTGCAGTGCCTGCAAAATAATATTTCAAATATATATTATTATTATTATTTGTTTATTGTTGACATCCCATACCCTCACTGGTTACACACAAAACCATAACAGCTACCATATAGCCTCTTGCACATAGCAAATGATCAAAACAAGCTGATCATTGTGATTGATATCTGGTGTGAAGTCTATAATGACAGAAAAATACTTTTCACTTTTAATTTCATCAAAAATACAAATATGAATTTTGTCAGACATGACATGAATAAAAGCGTCACATGCAGTGGAGGATAGGTAAATTCATCCTTCTGCAGGCTTTCCATTTGCAAGATGCTCAAATTATAGGGGATCAAATTCTGTAATAAGTTCTAAGCACCCCTAAAAAGAGCCACTGTTTGGAGAAATAAGGTGTTTGTTCTCACCACAAAAAGACAGACCACAGGATGCTGGGGGTTTTACACTGTGTGGCGGACAGCCGGGCCCCAGGCCCAGCCGGGATGCCCCTTCAATGTGTATTCAGGGGAAGCAGCCCTGGATAGTGCAGTACCTCCCCCTGGATGCTAGATGGCTGCCCCCCTGGATTGGAGCGGTTCCTCAGTCTCTCGCAGGGCTTCATGGGAAATGAAGTTCTCCACAGCTTTGTTGGAGTCTGGGGTGGCCGCCAGGGGACGTGGCAGGGGTCCCTGAGCCCACCTGGACTAATCTTCAGCCCCACCCGGAAGTGCTCCAGGTGCTTGATCACCTGTTTCCAATTGCACTTCCGGCCATAAAAGAAACCAGCAACCACCACTCAGGAGCTACAGTTGGGAGTGGGAGAAGGAGCAGGACGAAGCTCCCGTGTGGAGAGGAAAGGCGGCCCACGGACACTGAACGAGGAGAGGGTGATTGGTGCTGGGGGCACTGTGTGCTGTGTGGGACTTGTTTACTGGGAAGTAAACGTGTGGTTTTATAAAGTGCTGGTGTCTGTCTGATGGTGTTCGGACCCAAGCTCACAACTGGAAATTATGCATTTCAGTATGTTATGTCAGTATGCTTGCTGTGCAGTTATATTCTTGGCTAGACTAGAATCAATTTTAGCATCCAATGTTCAACTCAAGGAACGAGTCAGCACTGCGTTACTGTGTTTGGCTATCCCTCAGTGTTCAGATACATGAATAGAAATGTTTTATCAGTCACTGTATCCTACATTAACTGGGGCATCTCTGCTAGCATAGTAGTAAATAGACCCAGCCAATGAGAAGTACACTAAGCATCCTCTCAGGCAAATGTCTCCATTTTTCATTCACTGGTAAAAGTGATCGCTAGTTAAGCTCCAGATTACAGTCCACTACTTCTAAGCAGAGTCAGATAAGTTCAGTTGGGATTGTTAAAGTTGAAGTAGTCCCTCACACTTTTCATTTGCTGGCCTTTCTGATCAGTCTGAGAAAGAGCTTACCAAACCTGCCTCTGCCCTTGATCTTGAAATGTGCTGCTTGTTTGCCTTCCGTCTTCAGTGAATTTAGCCTGCTCCGATATGTCAAATGGGTGAACAACAGATAACGAATCTGTGTGCTCAGGCTCCTCGTCATTTTTATGTCTGTTTACTTTTCTTAATTTGGAAATATTTGTAAACCGCCCCGTAGCTACTTGTTGTTTATTCCAATAATTTTGATCTATCTTTGTTTTCTTTCATTTGGCACCTACAGAAGATGCAAATGTTTTGTGTAATGCAAGTTGTCGAGGATTTCCAAAATAGTGCATCTACCAGACAAGCATTCCAGCACTAGCATGACCCTCCATACAAATAAAACTCCAGGGTTCAAGTGTGTTCATTTTAAACATTTTTTGTGAAGTTTAAAGCAAACAGTTCACAGAAAAAAATAAGGGGAAAACGTAGATAATACACATAAAAAAAGAAGAAAGAGGGAAATGGTATGGTATTCTGTTTAAGGATTAGGCATCTAAGTTACATTTCTTAGGTTTCTATGTGTTACCTCATTCACCACATCAATGGACATAACGAACATACCATAATGTAATGGTCAGAAAGCTCTATGCACTTGATGCCTATCTGTCTAACTGTTCATCCATCCTCTTCCGCTTATCCGAGATCGGGTCACGGGGGCAGCAGCTTGAGCAGAGATGCCCAGACTTCCCTCTCCCCGGCCACTTCTTCTAGCTCTTCCGGGAGACTCCTGAGGCGTTCCCAGGCCAGCCGGGAGACATAATCCCTCCAGCGTGTCCTAGGTCTTCCCCGGGGTCTCCTCCCAGTTAGACATGCCCGGAACACCTCACCAGGGAGGCGTCCAGGAGGCATCCTGATCATATGCCCGACCACCTCATCTGACTCCTCTCGATGTGGAGGAGCAGCGGCTCTACTCTGAGCCCCTCCCGGATGACTGAGCTTCTCACCCTATCTTTAAGGGAAAGCCCAGACACCCTGCAGAGGAAACTCATTTCAGCCGCTTGTATTCGCGATTTCGTTCTTTCGGGTCACTACTCATAGCTCATGACCATAGGTGAGGGTAGGAACATAGATCGACTGGTAAATTGAGAGCTTTGCCTTACGGCTCAGCTCCTTTTTCACCACGACAGACCGATGCAGAGCCCGCATCACTGCGGACGCCGCACCGATCCGCCTGTCGATCTCACGCTCCATTCTTCCCTCACTCGTGAACAAGACCCCGAGATACTTGAACTCCTCCACTTGAGGCAGGATCTCACTCCCAACCCTGAGAGGGCACTCCACCCTTTTCCGGCTGAGGACCTTGGTCTCGGATTTGGAGGTACTGATTCCCATCCCAGCCGCTTCACACTCAGCTGCGAACCGATCCAGAGAGAGCTGAAGATCACGGCCTGATGAAGCAAACAGGACAACATCATCTGCAAAAAGCAGTGACCCAATCCTGAGTCCACCAAACTGGACCCCCTCAATACCCTGGCTGCGCCTAGAAATTCTGTCCATAAAAGTTATGAACAGAATCGGTGACAAAGGGCAGCCCTGGCGGAGTCCAACTCTCACTGGAAACGGGTTCAACTTACTGCCGGAAATGCGGACAAAGCTCTGACACCGGTTGTACAGGGACCGAACAGCCCTTATCAGGGGGGCCGGTACCCCATACTCCCGTAGCACCCCCAGGGTGTAAAGCTGGTCCACTGTTCCGCGACCAGGATGAAAACCACACTGTTCCTCCTGAATCCGAGGTTCAACTATCTGACGGACCCTCCTTTCCTCTCTGTTGTCTCTCTCATGTCTAACTGTTCATGTTTCTTTCTAACTGCAAAGCTTCAATCTAAGGGCTACTCTACTGTCACACAGAGTTGAAATTACAAATATTCAATTTTCTGTAACTTACTGTGTAGGGGGTTAAACTGAATGTTCTGTTGTCTATGTTAAGCTATATTATAATCAAATTCACAAAATAAGCAGACTAAGGTAAATTTACCATTAGCATTAATTTGAAGGATTTGGTTCTTATACGGGTAATACGTTACATACAAATGACCGATTAAGTGATCTTTCTGAACATGATATACAGTAGTAGTACAACAAGTATAAAATATTGAAGGACACAGACTATATATAAACGTAATGGATTATTATTTAACAAAAAAAAAATGTGTCCTTTAAGCAAGCTATACCAAGAAGCATTAGCCTTTGTCACGCACGTGCAAGTAGGAGGACGTTGTATGGACCAACCGAAGGTAATTCCACACCAGGCCAGGGTTTGGCGGGGTGCACTTAATCTTCTCCTGTTATCTCAGACCAGCCACGGGAAAACCTGTCTATCTCAACGTTGATGGTGTCACTTCCGGTTCCGGTGCCTAAGATAATAATAATAATAATAATACATTTTATTTATATAGCGCCTTTCCCATGCTCAAGGCACTTACAGAATATAAGAAAGAACGGCAGGGTATACAGCATATAGCACTGTACAAACCAGATAAATAAATAAAGAAGATTACGTCAGTGAATTCAGAGAAAGAAAAAAGCCTAACAGACAACATAATTGATGGTCTCGCACACACACAAACAGGTTACATGAGCATCTTGACAGAGAAGTAAACTGAGAGAAGGGTAATACATTCAAGTAGAGCTAAAAGCCTTCCTGAACAGATGACATCACTTCCAGTCCTGGTGCCTAGGATGACGTCACTTCCGGTTCCGGCGCCTCGACTTATATCAGAAGAAGGTCAGTTCTGGTTCCCCTACATCACTTCAGGTCTAACTACTTAAAACCGCCATCTTTACAAACCCGCATCAGTTCATGTCTGCACTCCAACAGAGACCCTTCTGTCTAAAACCAAACCCATTGCAGCCAGGGGTAATATACGGGTGGCTGCCCCAAACCTTTTTAAGTGTGTTGAGTCTGATCTTTTCACACCTTGTAATACTGGTTTTTACATGTATAGAAAACAGTGACGTCACTGTCATGCTATAATCACCCACCAGGTTGTGCCTACATAGACATGTGGCTAATTTGCCTATGCATAAATCCGGCCCCGGTTATACCGCCACTATTTATCTTTAATTTTATTCACATTTCACATGAATGCTTACTCACTGCTTTACAACATTTTTCAAAGACAATTTTCTCAACTGCATGCGTTTATATATCATTGGATTAACCAGATTTTAAAAATTATTTGAAAATGATGTCAGTAATATGCTGCCAGACTACTAAAGGTTTCAAATGAAATGTGTATCCTGGCCTGTGCCTTACAGCTGAGGATGTCTATCACAGACTCTTTCCTTTTGCCCTCATTTGTTTTTATGGGCAGCTATTTGCATTGAATGGGCAGCATATTGGAGTGTCCTCCTCATTCATAGTGCCTTAAGGGCTTATTTTTCATTTGAACTGCACAAAAATGTACATGCACACCTTGCTTGCGATCAAGTGTGATTTATTATCTTAAGACTAAGCATACAATCAAATTGAAATATGTACATTAATTTGATGGACAACCAAATTATAGTGTGCTTTCATTGTAATTAGTCAGTAATTACTTGTACTGCATAACTGGAGTGTAAGTGAGCAAGAGACATAGAAATATAGGCGTACAATACAAATTGAGGTCCTTTGGTCCTAGCATACACTGTATTTGCAAATACAATGAGTGCTTGCTTGCCTTTTTCCATTTCTAGCTAAACAATATAAATCCCTTATCTGTGTAATGAGATGGCAACTAACCTGCTAGCCTCTGGATCAAAACTAACATTTTATCTCTCTAAGCTCTCTTTAAAAACACAAATTATTTTGAAATTTGGGTTACAGAGTGTCACCTTTTATTTTTCCGTCTCCCAGTTGCTAAATTTTTGATTAGTGTCCAGAGTAGGCCAGATTATGGTCATTAAAAATGCTGTATTGTAAATGTATTGCATTCTGGAAGCTCCAGTATGCATTAAACTCTTCTGCTTGAATGTACAAATGTCTTGGTCTTTCTCTTGGTCAGTATGCAAACCATTAAACTGACACAGCACTTACTTCATTAATTCACCTGTGTTAAAGAAATCCAGCAGGTTTAAAGAATGGTAATCACCCACTAGTGTGAAAGGTGTGAAAAGCTCCTCTACCATTTCCTATTCTGAAGATTGTGTCCTAAATAGATTAATAGATAGAGATATAGAGAGATGGATAGACAGATCTTTATTTGTCCCCAGGGGAAAATTTGGGTTATTTTAGAAGCTACATTTATATATTGTGATATGTGGCCGACTTTTCATTCCGGCCAATACCCCCAGGCCGCCAGGTGGAGCCTTCCCTGCAGCATGGACGTGCCCCGAGTTCCAGCAGGGACTCATGGACTATGTAGTTTTTATGCACAGCCCTGCTGGATGCCTTGGGGACCACCAGGAGTCGCTGTAGGGAAGCTCGTGGACTCTTACATGCCCCATAACCCGGAAGTACGTCATAATCCCAGGACAGGAAGAAACGGTGTGCTTCCGGGTTGAAGAAAAGGACTGTTTACCCTGACCCGGGAGGAATAAGGACTTGTGGGTTGTGGAACAGGAACCACTTCCGGGCCAGGGGGTATAAAGGACCATGGGAGCGCCCAGTACGCTGAGCTGAGCTGGGTGGAAGGGTGGCAACGCGTCTGGGAGTGGAGGATTGTGTATTGGTTTATTGATTATTGATTTATATATGAGTATTGTGGAGAGGAGGGTGCTTTGTGCACATTATTGTCTGAATAAAAGTAATATTTGGACTTTTATATGGTGTCTGATGTCTGATCAGGGGTTCAAGGGGTCACGGAGACCTTAATCTTTCACAATATATATATATATACTGTACAGTACTGTGCAAAAGTTTTAGGCAGGTGTGAAAAAATGCTGTAAACAAAGAATGCTTTCAGAAATATAAATAATGATTGTTTATTGTTATCAATTTACAAAATGCAAACTGGGCGAACAAAAGAAAAATCTAAATCAAATCAATATGTTGTGTTACATACCTTTTGCCTTCAAACCAGCATCAATTCTTATAGGTCCACTTGCACAAAGTCAGGGATTTTGTAGGATTCTAGTCGGGTGTCTGATCAACCAATTTTACCAAACAGGTGCTAATGATCATCAATGTCACACGTAGGTTGAAACACAGTCATTAACTGAAACAGAAACAGCTGTGTAGGAGGCTTAAAATTGGGTGAGGAACAGCCAAACTCTGCTACCAAGGTGAGGTTGTGGAAGACAGTTTCATGTCATGGCAAGATTGAGCACAGCAACGAGACACAAGGTAGTTCTACTGCATCAGCAACGTCTCTCCCAGACAAAGATTTCAAAGCAGACTGGGGTTTCAAGATGTGCTGTTCAAGCTCTTTTGAAGAAGCACAAAGAAACGGGCAACGCTGAGGATCGTAGACGCAGTGGTCAGCCAAGGAAACCTAGTGCAGCAGATGAAAGACACATCAAGCTTATTACCCTTCGAAATTGGAAGATGTCCAGCAGTGCCGTCAGCTCAGAACTGGCAGAAACCAATGGGACCCAGGTACACCCATCTACTGTCCGGAGAAGTCTGGCCAGAAGTGGTCTTCATGGAAGAGTTACAGCCAAAAAGCCATACCTCCGACGTGGAAACAAGGCCAAGCGACTCAAGTATGCACGAAAACATAGGAACTGGGGTGCAGAAAAATGGCAGCAGGTGCTCTGGACTGATGAGTCAAAATTTGAAATATTTGGCTGTAGCAGAAGGCAGTTTGTTCGTCAAAGGACTGGAGAGCGGTACAATAATGAATGTCTGCAGGCAACAGTGAAGACTGGTGGAGGTTCCTTGAACGTTTGGGGCTGCATTTCTGCAAATGGGGTTGGAGATTTGGTCAGGATTAATGGTGTTCTCAATGCTGAGAAATACAGGCAGATACTTATCCATCATGCAATACCATCAGGGAGGTATATGATTGGCCCCAAATGTATTCTGCAGCAGGACAACGACCCCAAACATACAGCCAAAGTCATTAAGAACTATCTTCAGTGTAAAGAAGAACAAGAAGTCCTGGAAGTGATGGTATGGCCCCAACAGAGCCCTGACCTCAACATCATCGAGTGTGTCTGGGATTACATGAAGAGACAGAAGGATGTGAGGAAGCCTACATCCACAGAAGATCTGTGGTTAGTTCTCCAAGATGTTTGGAACAACCTACCAGCCGAGTTCCTTCAAAAACTGTGTGCAAGTGTACCTAGAAGAATTGATGCTGTTTTGAAGGCAAAGGTTGGTCACACCAAATATTGATTTGATTTAGATTTCTCTTTTGTTCATTCACTGCATTTTGTTGATTGATGAAAATAAATGATTAACACTTCCATTTTTGAAAGCATTCTTTGTTTACAGCATTTTTTCACACCTGCCTAAAACTTTTGCACAGTACAGTGTGTATATATATATATATATATATATATATATATATATATATTATATATATATATATATATATATATATATATATATATATATATATATATACTAATAAAAGGCAAAGCCCTCACTGACTCACTCATCACTAAATTCTCCAGATTTAGCAGGCTCATTTCTTACAGCTTACTTACAAAAGTCTCACAGGTTTCATTTCGAAATTCTACGTGTAACGGTTGACAATGTCTGCCATATTAAACTTTCTTATTTATGGCCCCATCTTCACGAAATTTGGTAGGCGGCTTCTCTGCACTAACCGAAACCGATGTACGTACTTATTTCGGTGGTATGACGCCACTGTTGGCCGCCATATTGAACTTTTCAACGGTCTCTGTTAGTTATGGGCCCATCTTCAAGAAATTTGGTGCGCGGGTTCCCAACGCTAACTGAATCCTACTTACATACATATATACGTCCATAGCCTGCAGCTCGGTCGCCGTGTGAGGTGGCATTGGGTCCCCCATCTCCACACCTCCCACGTAGTTGGCTGCCTGCCTATATAAGGCCGTCCGTCGCTCCGGTCTCTTCATTCCCTTCCTTGCTTCGCCACGGTATTCACGGCTCCCTGCTGATAACTGCAGCCTTTTTATTTAATCCACGGCTTCTCCGCTGTTTTATTGTTTGTTTATTATGATTATAGTTATTGTGTAGGTATTTTAGACTTAGTTTACATTGTTCAGGTACCCATTTCCTTTATCATTCCAATCATACCCCCATTAACATGTCTATCGAGGTGATCACCATCAATCAAAGAACTGTCACTTACCGAGTGGTTTCCATGCCCGGAGATGGCGCCTGCCTTTTCCATTCTCTGTGTTACATATTGCACGGCCATATCAGGCTCACTCTTGATATGCAGAAGAACATTGTGTCTTATGTATGTATTGAATGACTGGGACAGGTTCAAGGTGTGGACTGATGATGGTACAGGAGATAATTATACTACACAGGAGCACTAGAAGAGTGAAATGCCTAAGCCCTTCACCTATGGTTCTGCATGTGAGTTGATGGCTGCCACTGAATTGTTCGGTTGTCGCTTTCAAATGTACCGAAATGGCCAAATATTTTACACCTTTTGACAACCGCCAATGCCTCTTAAACATCTTAGATTCACAGGTAACGATTTGAGTAGTGGACGCTTTGATGTTTATGAATGTTTAAACTCTCAAAAGCTGGATGCGAAGTTATCGATGAAACCCATTTCAATTCAAACACCTCCAATTTCCAGTAAGGCTCTGCTTCGCAATGACAATTGAAGATGTGAGTTCCAAAATTTGCTAATTACAGTGATCCCTCGCTATATCGCGCTTCGCCTTTCGCGGCTTCACTCCATCGCGGATTTTAAATGTAAGCATATGTGAATATATATCGCGGATTTTTCACTGCTTCGCGGATGTCTGCGGTCTACAGTACGTGTGCTTCCTCAGTTGATTTGCCCATTTGAATTCAAACAAGGGACGCATTTGAATTCAAACAAGGGACGCTTTTGGCGGATGGCTGAGAAGCTACCCAATCAGAGCACGCGGTTAAGTTCCTGTGTGCTGCTGATTGGCTCAGCAATGGAGTGCTGCATTAACCAGGGAGTCTAATCTCACTCATTCAGAATTAATGCACATTACTGCTAATGCTTCAGGATTGCAGAAAAGGTAAAAGTTTTGGATATGTTGAAGGAGGGGAACAGCTACACCGCTGCAGGACACCATTACAGCATCAATGAGTCCACGATTCTTTTTATTTAAAAAGGAGGAAAAGCATATAAGATCTACGGCCGCAGTGTCCTTTAATCAGGGCGCAAAACGAGTTGCAAGTGGACGTGATAAGGCAGTAGACTGGATGGAATCTGCTTTAGGGATTTGGATTGAAGAGTGATGGAAGAAGAACAACGGCGGTGCTAAACAGTCGCCTGAAGAGGCTCCTTTAGAAGAGCTGTAACGCTATCCTTTGTTGTGCAGTAAAATTAAACTCATCCTTATCGGACAAGTCGTCGTGTCATTGTTGGTGAGTAACCATAATTAATTATTTACGTACAGTACTTATTACATGTACATAGTTTAGTGTCGCTGTACACACATTTTACTGTATATAATTTTTCTTGTATTGTACGTATTTATTGCTGGTGGCCTGTCTGTTGTAATGGCTGTAACGTATTGATATCGGAGACGCTTGATATCTTTAAAATAATATTTAGGTTTTACTGTATGTAAACTGTGTTTACATACATAATTTCAACGAATCTTGCCTAATATCTAAGAGAATACAAAGGGTTTATGCTGTATAACTGTGCGTGAAATGTTTGTAATAGTGTGGGAGAGTTTATAAGGGCTTAAAATATATAAAAATAACCATATAAACATATGGTTTCTACTTCGTGGATTTTCTTATTTCGCGGGTGGCTCTGGAACGCAACCCCCGCGATGGAGGAGGGATTACTGTACATCTTTTGGTAAAATTTAGTGAACACGTGATTGTGACTTTTCATGCAGTTGGTCATGCGCCAAAAATATGTTTGAGCTTCAAAACCTGCTAATTGTAACAGTGTAGCACTATAGTTTTAGGGATTTAGTTTCAAAATCTGCTTACGGTCCCAGATTTTCCTATTTATCTCCAAAATTTATCTTTTGTACTTAGCTAATTTTGGAACTGAGCTCTTCAATTAATAAGTCTCAGGGACAGACCCTACAAAAGGTTGGCATTGATTTGAGGCAAGATTGCTTTTCACATGGCCAACTATACGTTGCATGCTCAAGAGTAAGCTCAGCGCACAGCTTGGTCATATTACAACCGGAGGGCCGAACTGACAACGTGGTATACAAGAGATCCTTAACAAATAATTATTGGTATATTTTCCCTCAGTTTAAAAAAGTTTACTTTTCTTCTTAATAAAAATTTTAAAGCAGTACTTCGCCGCTGTGAAGCACGGGTATTTTGCTAGTATATATATATAGTGACACATGTGCATCACAGGGTGGCCTTCAAGGACCGGCTGAGTTATGTAATACTACTCCAAAATGCACTGCCACTACAAGGACTCCACAGCTCTGAGAAAACGCCCACTGAAGGCAAGTGACCCCACCCCGTCCAGGTCAAGTCCAATAAAGTTGGGCACTCCCAGGAAGGAGGCATCTCATTTTTAGCTGATCCACAGCAAAGGAAGGAGCTCTCCTTACAGACAAAACCTGCTTAACTGAGCAGCAGCTTTAAGTTAAAATGAAGCTACAGCCCTGTTTAAGTATTTGCAGCATCATCATGGGTTTCTTTTTTGTTACTTTGGTTAATAGAATTAAATGGGACAACCTAGTTGGTGTTTAAACATTTCTCTTGAACCCAGGGTTTTCTATTGCTCAGCTACTCTCTCTCTCTATATATATACAGTATATATATATATATATATATATATATATATATATATATATATATATATATATATATTTATTTATTTATATATTGTGGCGGGCTGCTGGGGGCGGTACCCTGGACCACGAGAGGGCAGCCACCCTGGTTGGTATGGGGACCATGGGAACAAAGCATGTATGCTCAACCCCACAGGGGTCCATGGTCATTGCACCCAGATGCCTATGAAGCCCTGTGTATGCCCGGAGTGCTTCCGGGTGCAAGGGTAGCACTTCTGCCACACCGAGAAGTGCTGCTGGAAGCTCATCAGGAGGCACCTGGAGCTGAACTGAAAAGGGGCCGCCTCCCTCCATTCGTCAGCTGGAGTCGGGTGGAAGTGGACGTAGCTCGGAGGACAGGAGTGGAGGTGGTGAAGGAAGGCAAGAAAGCACTGTTGAGAGCCCGGACTTGAGAGTGTGTGGTGCAGGGGCACTGGGTTGTGTGCAGGACTTTGTACATATGGCGAATAAAGTGTGTGGTGTCTGCCTGTCTGTGCCTGGGGCAGGTCTCCACAATATATATATATATATATATACAGTGGAACCTCGGTTTGCGAGTAACTTGGTTTATGAGTGTTTTGCAAGACGAGCAAAAATTTGTAATAAATTTTCACTTGATAAACGAGCGAGGTCTTGCAGTATAAGTAGTATGTACTGTATACGCTTTGTCTGCTGAGCGTCATGTGATCACAACTGAGCTGATGGTTCTTCTCTCTCTCTTACTGCGGGATTGTGGGCAATCGTCTCCTATTCTCCGTCTGAGTCGGCGTGCCTCACTCATATAGTCAACATCCGTACGAGCGTATACTGTTTACTACAGCACTAGCATTGTGACTGTGTGCGCACGTGTGTGTGTGTGTGCGCTGTGACGTGCGAGTCCCCATCTTGCACCCTAAAACACAAAGCTGAGTCTCAGTACTTTAGCAACACAAGCTTTATTCAGCTTGAAACAGCAACAGCGCGGTTATTTATACACAGACACAGCAGTCAGGCAGGGCCCTGCACATTTATAATGTTCCTTGTTCCTTGTATCACCCATCGACGGCAGGCGCTTATAGCATGTCCATGATCTTTTCGGATTCGCTTTTATGGCGAACTGCTACAGCGCTGGGAGACTGCGGTTGCTTTGGGACGCTCTTCTGCGTGTCGTCCCGTTGGGTGCAATCCCACAAGAGTTTAGAAACTCACTCACACCAGCCATGATTCTTTTCAAAGGTAAAGTGCAAGTTAATTTGTTTTATGTATTTTTACTTTATATTTTGTATTAATCATTTTTATATGAATAGTTTTGGGTTGTGGAACAAATCATCTGAGTTTCCATTATTTCTTATGGGGAAATTCACTTTGATATACGAGTGCTTTGGACTACGAGCACGTTTCCGGAACGAATTATGCTCGCAAACCGAGGTTCCACTGTATATATATATATACTGTATATGGAAGTGAAGGTCTGCGATATGGTTTGCATATTTGTAGTTAATAATCTACAAAGGGAGAAAATAGTTTCTTATTCCTAAGCTTTCAGTACCTACCAGGGATCAAAGGCAATGTATGGTAAATGGGGGAGCGGGGGTTGCATTAATAAGGTGGGGTTCGGAAGGTGTTGGTCATAAAGTCTTTTTTATTATTTGAGTGTTCGTCTTTTTAAGCCTGCATATGCTGGGTTCAAGTCCAAGAGTCTGTTAATGGCGCTTTAATTATGATTCAGCCAGCTCTCTGGCACTCTTAGTATAAACCCTGAATTTTACTTACACCATGTCCCAGTTAAACTTGTCACCAAGAACACTCAAATAATGAAAAAAGACTTTATGACCAACACCCTCAGAACGCCACCGTATTAATCCACCCCTATTTGCTATATATTGTCTTTGATTCCTGTATGTATAATCATTTTCCTCCGATGATGAAACCTGGTACGTTGTCAAAAGCAGGAATAAAAACACTATTTTAAAATATGTGACTCGTTTTCTCCCTTTGTGGGTTACTAAATACATATATATAGATATATAATCAATATCTGTCTGTCTGTCTATCTATCTATCTACTGCATATATTATACAACAGAATGACTAAAAAGAAGTAAAACTAAAAAATTTGCCATTGGTATAAAAGAGCCCCCATTGTGTTTCCTGACATAATTCTGCTGAATGATTTGTTGGGTGAAAGTCCTCAGTGTCAATGTATCAGATAGAGAATGTGGGGCATTGCTCCTTCTGTCACTCAGTTTTGTTTTAATTCTTTCCTTCACTACGAGACCTACAGGAGGTCAAGAGTGCATCCCATAACTGAGCTTGCTTTCTTAATTACCTTGTCATCTACTCACATTACTACCCACATTATAGGAACGCAGTCTTCTAAGAAAGAATAGCCTGCTCGACCCTCTCTTTTATAGTTCTTTGTGTAACAAGTCCAGTCCAATTTGTCATTAATGTGGAAACAAACAAAGTTCTCCACCTGACTCCTGTACTCTGTCTCATCCCCATTATCAACACACCCATAAGAATTTCTGCAAGTGACATGACCTGGTGTTATATTTCTCGTTCGATGTGTACAGAGTGAAGAGAAAAGGAGACAGGACTGTTCATTGTGGAGCTCCAGTGTTGTTCACATCATTATCAGAAGCACAGTCTTTGAGCCTCACAAACTGCAGTCTACAGAGATCTGGATAAAGTCGTTCTACCGTATGTATCCATCTGTCCTGAGGTTTGTGTAGCACTCTTTGGTAATCAAAATAGAAGTAGACTTTTCATCTTCCACACTGCCCCCTACTGATCTACAAACAGACTATCCTGTGATTTTGTTAATATATGATACATAATAAGCCAATGTCTGAAATAGCTTGTACCATTTCGGGGTAGTTGGAAGCTGAAGCCTAACCCAGAGCTAGCTTGAGGCCAGAAGTATCTCCTGATGAAATGTCTGCCCACCTCAGGCCACGCTTACGCACACACCCTTGCAAGATCAGTTAAGATTCATCGATTAACCCAGCAGGTGCCTCTCTGGGATGTTGGAGTAGGCTAGAAAAAAATATTTTGAACCACGAGAAAATGTGCAAACTGCTCAAAAGACCAAATTAACTCCATGGTTTAGAACCTGTGAAGCAACAGTACAAACCAAAGCGCTCCTTGTACTGCTCTACACACAAACATAAATCAGCATTATTTGTTTATGCATAAAATCGATTCTACCTGTACTTGCATATTATTTGCATATATGCCATATATAAACCTATATATTAAAATCATTTGTGTGAATACTGTATAATATAAAAGTATGTCTGTGGCATACATCAGCAGCTATTTTAAATACTGAATACGAAAAAAGGTAGAGGGGAGCATACTGTATAACATACTAAACAGCATGTTTAGTATGCTCCCATGACACGAGCACATAAAAAAAAAAAATCTTATCAAGCCTTTTTTTTAAATACATGAGATAATTGGCTATCATGTGCGTTTCGTCTTCCACCACCCCCTCCCCATTTCCTGATTCAAAACGAAAATGGCACAGACCAGATGCCCAGCTCACATTCTCAAAGCACTTTAATTAGAGCAGGGCTTCTGAACCTAAGGACCACTGGAATACAAAGAAAAAAGAGCAATTAACGCTCTTGCAGGCCCCTTCTTTCCATCTGTCATAATGCAGGTGAAAAGATGATAAAAGATCCCAGTTTCTGCACACAAAAGGCTGGGCCTTATGGAGACCCTTATGGTCAGTTCCCCCACCCCCTTAGATTTTCGTCTTTTCAACATCAAAACCAGTCTGGGAACTATTACTTTAAGATGGGGGGATTCATGCCTACTTTATTTTTTATTTTTTTGGCAGATTTCTTTATCATTTTTGCCTTGACATAAAAAATGCCATGCATTTGTGACTTTTTTCTCACTGTGTGCCGAATTTAATAGGATAATAATAATAAGGAGCCCAGTCTAATGGGTTAGTACACTGCTTATGTACATTTCATTCAAAAAGAGGTGTGCTGCTTACTGAATTGTTTTCTGTTCAGCCTTATAATTTTCTATGAAAATCAATTTTCTGTCATTCAGCTTTGTTTACATTATTTCCCTGCCTGGAATGCAATCAAGAAAGCTCACATTTCCTTTCATTATCATCAGCACAGCTCCGAGTGTGTCCTATGATGCTATACTTGTAGAAAATGAACAGACATGCAGATCTAGTCTAGGCTGCCTTACAGCTTCGAAGTTCAAGTCCTAGGGTGGCCACTCTCAATGTGGAGTTCACAGGCTCTCCTCTAATCTCATGTCACATCTGACGACATGCAGGTTAGTTCCTAGTGTGATTAAAATTAGGAATGTATATGAGTTGGCATGTGATAGCCTGACTTGTCATGGAGGCTTTGTCCTCGTCTTACATTCGTTGCTTCTAGAAAAGCCTCCCAAATTTGTAATATGAGGGGTTTAAGAAATGAATCACTAATAATTTGGAAATTTGAACTGCTGCCTCAGTGCTTTAGGACTCGGATTCAGTTCTCCCAGTCACTACCATCACCCCCGGAACACTGTTATTTTCAATGTCTATGGATTGAAGTGTTCCCTGATATGAACTTTATCTAAATCTGTGTGTTTCTTGCTTTTTCTTCTTCCCCACATCCCATGGCACAGTACTACAGTAATCAGGTCAAAAAATTATCATTGGTCAGTTGCATTTAAATTTAAGTATAATCACCTGGCTTTGCTTAGGCAGTATTTTATTCTTTCTGTGTAGAATTTGTGTCAAAAGAAATATAATGAAGACATGGGGATTCTTTCTTTTGCTAAATATTTGGCTAGGGACTCAGCTAAAGTAAATCAAACTAACAGTGAAGACCATCCAACCTCTGCTCCTTAGGGACAAGCTGACAGAGATGGGAGTAGATTCATACCCGGTGGCATGGATCGTGGACTATCTTACAGACAGACCTCAGTATGTGCGTCTCGGGAACTGCAGGTCTGACATTGTGATCAGCAACACAGGAGCACTGCAGGGGACTGTACTTTCTCCGGTCCTGTTCAGCCTATACACATCGGACTTCCAATACAACTCGGAGTCCTGCCACATGCAAAAGTTTGCTGATGACACTGCTATCGTGGGCTGCATCAGGAGTGGGCAGGAGGAGGAGTATAGGAACCTCATCAAGGACTTTGTTAAATGGAGCAACTCAAACCACCTACAACTGAACACCAGCAAAACCAAGGAGCTGGTGGTGGATTTTATGAGACCCAGGCCCCTCATGGACCCCGTGATCATGAGAGGTGACTGTGTGCAGAGGGTACAGACCTATAAATACCTGGGAGTGCAGCTGTTGATAAATTAGACTGGACTGCCAATACTGATGCTCTGTGTAAGAGAGGACAGAGCGACTATACTTCCTTAGAAGGCTGGCGTCCTTCAACATCTGTAATAAGATGCTGCAGATGTTCTATTAAACAGTTGTGGCGAGCGCCCTCTTCTACGCGGTGGTGTGCTGGGGAGGCAGCATAAAGAAGAGAGACACCTCACGCCTGGACAAACTGGTGAGGAAGGCAGGCTCTATTGTAGACACGGAACTGGACAGCTTGACATCCGTGGCAGAGCGACAAGCACTGAGCAGACTCCTGTCAATCATGGAGAATCCACTGCATCCACTGAACAGGATCATCTCCAGACAGAGGAGCAGCTTCAGTCACAGACTGCTGTCACCGTCCTGCTCCACTGACAGACTGAAGACATCGTTCCTCCCCCAAACTATGCGACTCTTCAGTTCCACCCGGGAGGGGTAAACAGTAACATTATACAAAGTTATTGACTGTCTGTTATACCTGCATTGTTATCACTCTTTAATTTAATATTTTCTTTATCAGTATGGTGCTGCTGGAGTATGTGAATTTCCCCTTGGGATTAATAAAGTATCTATCTATCTATCTATCTATCTATCTATCTATCTATCTATCTATCTATCTATCTATCTATCTATCTATGGAATTAATTTAAAACAAAAGTCGAATTATTATTTACACCCTGTATGCAGTATGTATCATTTTTCAATATTGAATTCATTCAAGTTAGAATTAGTCACACTATCAATTTTGACACATGTTCTTTTCGGAATGTAAGTTTTCAACCACCATGCTCCTCCACAGCAAGTGATCTTGAGAAGCATCTTCTATATCTTTCTGTCTAATATTCATTGTTAATTTTGCCACTATATTTTATTTGGGGTTGACCAGCTAGCATAATTTGAAGTTTCCTCCAAGACAAGAGAGGTGTGAGGCTTTCTAAAGAAAGCCAGAACACAAGCCAGAAACTTACCTGGTCTGATCAGCATAGCCCCACCTGAATTCAGCCAGGCCCCTAAGGCTACTTAGTGGTTTCAACTGGAGCAGGCTCAAAAAAAAAATAGGGAACTGGCAAAGTGATTGTAAATGCCCCTAAATATACCAAAAAAGGCCCACAACAGAATGGATCACTGTAAAACCTCAGTCTGTAGTTAAAAGAATTATCTTTATAAATAAAAAATGTATTAACATATATAGCAAAATACAAATAAAGTTTCAAAAAAGCAAAATAAGGCACAAAGGGTTTGCCAAAAAGACAGTTCATGGCAAACAAGTCCCAATACAATATTCAGACATCAGAATCCTTACAACAAAGCAAGATATAATCAAAAAAACCATAAACTCCAACAGAAAAAAAACACAAAACTGACTAAAACTCCAACAAATGAATGATTCCCAACTCCTGAGCCTTCCAGGACAATTTAAAAGGAGGGCGCACAATTGGTAACGTCTGGGTAGACCCACGTCCACAAGGAACACAACTACATTTAAAGTTTCAGTACACTTTAAAATCTTATCTTAAATCAACAAAAATAACATCTAGAGTGAAAAACAATAAAATTAACAAAAACAACATTAAAATGTAATATACACCTAATCAGACACAATTTTGTTGCCCATGCTGCCAAATGTGTTGATGTCATTCTGTTCAGGAGTCCAAAAGGTCATCCATTTCTGTTTGATGATGTTTGAAGCTCATAGCTGACTTATTTGTTTAATTAAACTGCCATTGGCCTTTGATACTACAGATCTTTGTTTAGCACTTTCTATCAAAACTACCTTCTTGCTTTACTGGGCCCTTTGTCTTAAACATCTTTATACTATCCATGTTAACACTGAGGTCTCGATGCTTTTATAGAACCTCAGTTTTATTCAGAGCATGACCATGTTCTACTTCCAGACTTTCTGTAGTCTTGTGAAAGCATTTTAGCCGTTTGTATATAACATGTCCCTTCATGATCCATCTCACCATTGTTATGCCCCGTTATGACCTGTACTATGGAAGATTCAGACTGGTTACCTGAGCCACCATTATAACAATTTCTTTGTGTTTACGACAAGACCTACTTTGTCCTCTTCATCATTATTATTTCAAATCTCTATTCTCTGTAGGTACTTCAGTGCCACTTGTGTATTCCAGGTCTGTTAGGAGGTTTTCTATCCATTCTATCCCAAGATGCTCTAGCATGTTTCTATGATGAGAAAAAAAGATGAATGGTGACAGAATGCAACTTCACATCCGTTATGATTTTAAACCCGCAAGTCTCCAGTCCTTAATGAAGATTGTTTATTCTTTCAATCATGAATTTAGGATATCACATTGTCACTTTATTTGCCAGATTGCATAATCTTGCAAATATTTTCTGGAAGTCTCTAACATTTTCAGAAAGATGGATATTGGAAGTCTGCTGATTTTTAACATGCATACATGATCCGTACCACCATGGCATGGTCTGAAGGTAGCATGCCACTCGTATAACTGCTCTGAAATGAGCACAACTATATAATCCACATTTGCTGGCTCTAAACTGAACACATTCTATAAGGTCATCTTTAAGTTTAGAATGATGATTCCATGGTGTGGTAGTGCTACTTGATGGAGCCACTGTTCTGGGTTGGAGTTTGCAGATTCTCCTTATGTTTTTATGGGTTTACTTGTAGATATTCTAGTTTTCCTCCCACATTCCAAAAGATGTGAGTGGTAGGTTAACTGGTAACTGTAAACTGGCCCCAGTTTGCGTGTGGATTTGTGCATATGTGGGCCCGGTAATGGACTGGAACCTGGACCAATGTTGTTCCCTATGTAGTCACAAGTGCTACTGCTATAGGTTCTGTCACCTTGTAACCCTGAATTAGATTAGGTGGTTTTGAGAATGTAATTTTATGATAATGCTTTGTTTCAGATCAGATTTGTTTTGCCAAATTCAACTTAGTAATTCAGGTGAAATTTCCTCAAACTGGCTATCCAGTCCTGAGCTACTTTAGTGCCCATGCAATTCCTGCCTTTATGGGCTCTAAATAAATCAACAGGGTCAGTTTGGAATCACAATCACAAAAATAATCGTGGAAAAAATACACGTGTGCCAGTGTGTGTGTACACATAAACTGTATAAATATTAGTTGGTAAAATGTCTGCTTTGAAGATGGCCATATACAGTAGCTGGAGCAGGATGCGTACTATGCATATTTACAGTCCGTACATGCACATGATAGTGGCATTGGGTTTCGTGCTAAGATATGTCTCATCAAAAGTTTTTCTATATTTGGTTTCCTGTTGCTATGGTGCAAAGAAATTAGATAAGATCTGTCTTTCCTTGATGTTCAGAATGACAAGTGCATTGGGCAGCAACTACTCACAAAACATCTAAAAATCTAACTAAAAAACAGCAAATGGGCAATGGGTGTCACTCTGGGAGATTTCATATAAAGAAATGCTTAAATGATTATAAAAACAGATATCATTTCTGTGTATGGTTTACGTTAGAAGCCTCCTGCAGGAAGTTTCATTAATGAAGACAATAACATCACAACTTCCTCCATCTAGTTACATAAAATTCAACAACTGTTCTGTGCAATGCACACCCACCCCTCGTCAAGACGGTCTGCTGAACTTTTAATCTTTAACAAAGTCAAGTTCAAACCTTAACTGCTCTGGTGATACATATTTATAGAATGAGTTTGATGCACATACCCATCAAACAATCCATCCATTTTCTAACTTGCTTATCTGGTTCGGGATTGTTGGTTTCATTTTGATATCATGTAATAGATTTCATAACAAATTGCACAAAGTTATTCAGGAAATGATTATTCTCAAAGTAAATTAAGAAAACATTAATGGTAGATAGCAACTATTTCCCCTTTTGAATATTTTTAGGTACAGTTTATCAGGTTATCACAGTTACATAACTATCTGTCCATTTTCTGGTCCTCCGTTTCCAGTAGAGGACCATAGAAAAACATAAAGTGCAAATCAGGAAGCAAATTTTGCTGCAAAGAAACTCAGTCACAGAGCTGACTAGGGCTTGAAGCTGGCATACCGGAAGAATTCCATTTTTTATTGCAGTATATATATCCCACTCTGACTTTCAAGGGTGGGTGGCAATGCTGTTCAGTTAAATGTACAAACATGATCCTCATTGAAACTGCAATGCACTTGTCCCCCTGTTCCCCCGAATGTATGACTATCATCTCAATTGCAACTCCAACGTGGTCCAAGACCCCCTCAACTTGATTACGAAATCATGTAAAATTTGCAATGCAAAGGAAAACAGAGAGTACCAGCACTTTATTCCCAGTTCATGCACTGGGGCAGACCAGTTTAGAGTTGCAGATTAACCTAAATGTGTGCCATCAGATTGACACCAGTGAAGCAACACAGTAAATGGGTGGAGTTTGACATTTAGGCTTGGGAGGGGCCAGACAAACCATAAAAATAATTTCATTTGTTAGTGTCTCAGCTGTACTGCTGCACATTTACATCACATCCTTTGTCAAATATGGTCAATAGTTCGTCGTATACATTTATAATATGAAGCAACTCCCACTTACTTAACAAGTTTCAAAATTACAAAAAAGCTGCAAATACTTTTTAAATGACAGAAAACGTTGCCTTATTAAGTTTGTTTGCCTGTGTATTTTAATTCTGGCAAAATAAAACGTTCTTACACATAGGGTAACATTTCAGGTGTGTTTGGGATTTGCTTCATCAGAAACTGTAGAGCTATCACATTTTTGCTTTTTAAATATTTTTGTAATAGGGGTGAACATGACGTGTGATTGAGGTTTGCTCAGACTGCTACGCCGCTTTAGGTACAGGCCAACTTTTGTTGGCTGACAAGTGCGGCTAACAGATACATAAAAGAGGAAATACTGATTACAAAAAATAGAAGCTGAAGTAACCCCTCTCAAGCTACATCTGTAATTAAAATTTGTGGTAAAATGAATTTAGGGGTCCATGGTAGTGCGTTAGTTTTAGCTTTGGCTCCGGTTGTGTATAAAAGAGCCTGAGGTAAGCGAGAAAAGGGAGAATGAAAAGACAGTCTGGAGAATAAAAGCAAAGAAAGAAAAAGACAAAGAGGCAGGATCGTGGGAGAGCCGGTGGGGCAATGAGGAGCCAGGCGGTTTGGGAAGTGGCCCAGAGAGGAGGGAGTGGGTGGCACCAATGGGGCCAGGTTGCTCCTTCAGAATGGATAAGAAACAGGAGAAACCTACTGCTCTGTTGGGGCTTCTGCTGAAAGCCGAGGGATGGTGGCGGGAGACAGGAGCAGGGCTTGCGGTGTTTCCCACTGAAGATCGAGGGATAGTGGCAGACACATCAGTTTGAATGAAGGGTTGACTGCACCTGCTGGGGTACATCTCCTTTTGCTTAGGAGACCGTGATACTGGAGCAGAGAAAACATCGGTTTTAGCAGCAAGTACAGATAGCTTGTAATGGTTTTTAAAGGACAGATGCTGTCCATATTTTAACCCTGGACTTTGATCTGTTTTTGAAGTCGTTTATTGATTTTAACCCCCAGTGAAAACTGTTTTTACTAAGGATTATTTAATGACTTATTTATTTATACACCTCAGTTTTGTATAATGCTTTTCGCTGAGCGCAGGCACAGAGTGCTGTGAACAATTCTCAGTTGAAAAACAAGTAAAGTAGAACCTCTGGTCACGAACGTTTCCGAACGCATACAAATCGGTTACGATCAAAAAGTTTGCCAAAATTTTGCATCTGTTCACGACCACACGCTCTGGTGGCGAACAAAAACACTGGTGGCCAGTTTCCCTACGCGCATTCGTACGCGCCAATGATTTCCCATTCTCCGCTTCCCATTTTCTTTTGTTTGTGTATACAGGGCCTAACAAAGCAGCTGATGTTGCAGTAGGAGTTACAATGTTAACCAAGCAGAGGCTTCAAGTGCTGGAAGAGGTGGAAAAACTGTTGCTAGTGTGGTTGAACGAAAAGCAACTTGCAGGGGATAGCGTAAGCGAGTTGATCATATGCGAGAAAGCCAGAAAGATTCATGGCGATTTGCTGAAAAAAAACCCTTCTTTGAGTGGCGAAGGTGAGGAATTTAAAGCCAGTAGAGGATGGTGTGAAAAGTTTCGTAAGAGAAGTGGCATTTAATTTTTTTTCCCTGTGCTTAAAACTCATAAGAAAAGAGTTTACAGCGAGCGGTTAGTAAGGGTCTAGCGCCAACTCTTAAATGTTACTTTTCTCTGTTGTTCAAGGTTTTCTCAGTGTTATTCAATGTTTTTACATTTAGTTTACTATTACACTGTGCATTCTATGGTATAATTAACTATTTGTGTGCTTAAAAAAATAAAAATATATATTTACATACAGTTCATACAGTCTGGAACGGATTAATTGTATTTACATACAATCTTATGGAGAAATTATGTTCTGGCCGCGTCCAGAGTTTTGCAACGAATTGTGGTCGTGACCTATACCACTGTATAGATTATACTAATTACAGAAATGGTACACATATAAATGCTGATTCATTTAAACACGCATAGAACAATATGGAACAGCTGGAGCCTATCCCAGCAAGCAACTGGCACAGGCAGGTATAACCTCTGGAGAGGGTGTCAGTCCACCACAGGCTGAACACACACACACATCTACACACATACACACATTGAAGACTGATTTTAACATTGTCAATTCATCTAACATGCATGTCCTTGGACTGTAAGAGGAAACTAAAGTGGACCGAATGGGTCAGCATTGCTACCATTGTGTCACTGTGTGGTGTGTTCCTTGATTATTAATATATTTACATCAACTGTACCCTTAAATAACATAAAGAAAAAAAACCTTTATTAGATACTTACTTTAGTAACAAAATTGCATCTTTTGCGGAACCAGGCCCACCCTGGTCACCCATGGGAAACAGTAAGAGTATTTTGGACTACTGCTAATGTGCTCCCTGGGCAAACAACAAACAAGGAATTGTCCCAGTTTATTATGTATTGTATTATTTGTATTATAAAATATTGTATTATTTAACAGGATATTGTACAGGGTGGTGCAAAAAAACTGAACCATCTCTGACTCAAAGGTCGACGTATGTTTCTTAGCCCGCACACGAAACGAGCAACGGGGCCCGATTCTTTTTGTAGTTTGCAACTGACTCAGTCTTACGCCACTTCTCCACCAACTCGTGAATACTGTTCTTTGCTGGTAGGTTTATGCCAGGAAACGTCTGTGCGAAAATGTCCCGTGTTTCCTTAAAAGAACCGGTAGACATATACGGTACACCTCCACTATTCCAATCCTCTGTTGCAGAGTATACATCTTATGGATCTCTTTCACGCATGTCTGTACCCACTGGCTCACAGCTTCCTTACCAATGCACAGTTAGGGCTGCTGACCCCGTTGCGACAACAAGGCTTCATAATCGTGACGGCACCCACCTGTATAATAGCTCGAGCCAGCCGGTCAGAGATGTTTCGGTTTTTCGTACGCCACCCTTTATTAGTATACGCATTGTGACCTTGCAGTCCACTCTCCTAAATGCAAAAATGTAATTTATTGAATGATGAAAAATTAAAACGTTGTTACACTTTTCCATTTTTTAAATCCACCTCCTCTCCTTAGCAGGCTGTTGAGCATCAGCCAGCCCCAACAGGTTAGGCATAAGGTGCTGTTTGGAGACAATGGTAGATAGAACACCACACTGTCCATCATCATGTGGAGCTCACACACACATATGCCCACACTTACTGTAATTGACCTAACAAAACAACTTTACTTTCAGGTCTTTAAAAAAGTGGCAGGAAAACTAATGTACCCAGAGAGCAACCCACCCAGTCATGGGGAGACCTTTCACCGTCTGTGCGTTAACGACCTAATCAGGAATTGAATGTAGGCTGTGAGGCATTATTTTTAGGCAGTGTGGGACAACAGGGTGTACTTTAAACATTACTATCCATTACTTAACCTGTGTTCATTCATTTTTGGGGTCAGCAGAATTGGGTGTAAGGCAAGACTCCATCCTGGACTGATGTGAGGACAAGAGAGTCTCTAGTTATCTGGAGAAAATCCATTCAGATACGGAGTGACAGTACAAACTCTAGAAAGACCATGAAAGAACTGGGGTTTGAAACTGTTCTTCTGGACGCTCTACATCATCATCATGCTGAGCTAAAAAAGTAAAAAAAGGAATGAATGTTATCAAATACTGTATTACAAAATCAAAAAAAGTATAAATTTATTTCACATTTAAGAGGAGTGTTGTCCTTGCAACTTATCCTACACAATGTTCTCTTTACTAAGATTACTTTTAATGCACTGTGTTACCAAAGGCATATTGCAGTTGCAGACCAAATTGATAATTAGATATCTATGTTTAGTTTAAAATTGTGACTTTTTTATTTTATGCCTGAAATGCAATTTTCATTTTTTTAAGATGACAGGTGGTAAACATTTTATAATATCAAAAATGTATATTCTAACACACGTTGAGAAAAGTAAGCTTCATAATTTGCTAAACAGAGAATGTTTAATGACGAAATCGAAAACATTTGCTGAGAGAAGATTTTCCAACATGAGGCACCCTTTTATGTTTTATGGCTTAATTATACATAATTAAAGCAAAAAGGAAATATTTTGTAGAAACCCTCCATGTACTGTGTGTAATTTGAAATTAACAACAAAGAATCCTAAAGATAGCCTTTACCTTTCACACGACATTTGGCCACTATTTAAGTGAGATAATTACGAGTATTGTATTGTCCAACCTCCAAACACAAGGTTGCTGTCTCAATTCAGAAAGGAATAATGTGTTTTGTATTTTAAAATGGGAAATTATCCAGATACTTTTTGTAAATGTGAAGCTGTGTGCTTTGTACTCTTTTTTCACTGTGTCTCATCACATTGGGATGGAAGTGGTCTGCATAGCTTGATTTTAATGGTGTAATAACAGTCAACGAAGAAAAAGAATAGGATATTGTGACAAAAAACATTGTATTCTCATTTCCAACTTGCTCATCTCTCTGTTGATGAGTCACAAACCAAAATGTCAGGTGATGGTTGTTAACTATAATTGTGACTTTTAAATGGGTAATTGTAGACATGTTTGCTAGGTGCTTCAGCTCCAAACCTTCTAAAGTTTGGAGGAGGACTGAGTACTAAGCGGTCATTAGCATGGAACTTCAAGGTAATGGCATCAGTATTGTATTGGTTCAAGATGGAAAGCTAAACAGGCAAGCAACTTTCATTGTTTGCTGAAGCCATAGGTATAAATGACTTACCACACCTGACAGTGTGACTGGTGAATAAAGTACAACAGAGAACATTATTAATGGGTGTGATATATGGCCGGCAGTTTATCCCGGCCAATACCCCCAAGCTGCCAGATGGAGCCATCCTTGCAACATGGAGGGCATCATGGAACTTGGAGTCTTTCATCTCAGCCCTGCTGGATACCATGGGGGCCGCCAGAGGGCGCTGCAGGGAGGCTCAAGGACTTGCGCTTTCACTATAAGCCGGAAGTACGTCCTAGTCACAGGGACAGAGGAAATGATGTACTTCCGGGCTGAAGAAAAGGAGTTTTTACCCGACCCGGAAGTGTTGTAAAGTCACATGGACTGAGGGACACTTCCGGGTCAAGGACTTTGAAAGGACTCTGGGAAATCCCAGCAGCGAGCCAAGTTGGGAGGAAGGGTGACTGAGCTGCTGGGAGGTGTGGAGGATTGTTTAATTGTATTGATTTATTGATTGTTAACTGAGTATTGTGGAGTGGAGGGTGCTTTGTGCACTTAGTATAATAATAAATATTAATTCTTGGACTTTTATCTGGTGTCTGGTGTGTGGTCTGCATTTGTGGTTACCTATTGATCTGTAAATGAAAATGACCTCCTTCTTTACCAAATTGGAAGCTGGCTGATTAACAGAATAAGAGGGTTTTTTTTAACTTCTATCAGTAAGGCATAAGTTGGTTATGGAAGAATGGAGCTACTTTACAGTCATACAGCATGTTCGTCAGACATGCAAATAGCAATTCACTGGAATCTATAAAGGTGACAGTATTAGTGCCACTACAATGGCCTCACAACCAATGGCTGAAAATTGATGAAAAAGTCATGTTTTTACTTGACTTTTACTTGTTTACTTGTAATGTTTTTAACATTACTTAATGGTTGTGATTTGGATGCCATTGCTTAATATGTAGCTTCAGAGAATCAAGTTCTGCTTGTTATGGTACATCTAGTGTTGTTGTCCTCTATGACCAACGATATTGTTGTACAAGAAAAAATATTATTTGTTACTTTTTAGTGCATTTTCTAGACAAATCCTCTGCTTTACCCTCTCCTGTGCTATGCCACCTTTAGTATAACTGTGTTGTCTTTTAGATTATGCTAATACACTTAATAAACATTTTTGTTAGAGTGATGGAATACTGGTACCGCAAAAATAGTTCTCTCATATGTTACCTTTAAACACTTAATTGTACACTGCGTACCTCTTAATATTACCCTATCACACATTGAGTGTTAATAACATATTATTATCGTAAAAACAATTTATCTTGAAATCGAGTATTAATAATGGCTATTTCTGGTATTAGCATATGAAATATAAGATAATAATTTCACCTAGAAGAAAAAACAGCTGGAATATTTTTTTTAAAGAAGTAAGCTATTGCAGAAGTATTTTTATACATCTATTTTTACTTTATTGTATATTGAATTCCATATCTGTGCAGATGTGCGAAAGAGTAATTAAAGAATTGAAGTTTTCAGACAGAGGACCTAACAGAGGACAGATGGTACTGCAGTACTGTATTGTCTTAAATTATCCTTAGACACAATTTTCCTAAGACGTTCAAAAAGCTTCTTGTGCAGTTTTGCTCCAAAGATAAGTTTTGAGCACTGGTCACAGATGTATACTGTTAGGTGACACGTGATTATCTGAGATGGAGATATAGTCAGGGACAGCAAAGGGTCAAAATCAAGATATCAGAAAGAAGTCAGGCAACCAAGAAGTCAAGGGTAAGACGTTAATTAGAAATCAAAGGCAAAACCGGAGTCAAAAAAACAGAAATCAGTTCTAGTACTGGAGTATGTGAATTTCCCCTTGGGATTAATAAAGTATCTATCTATCTATCTATCTATCTATCTATCTATCTATCTATCTATCTATCTATCTATCTATCTATCTATCTATCTATCTATCTAGTGCTTACTTGAAAAACAAACTACTGTAACAACACTAAAGAGATCTAAAATGTAAAGTTAGGGGTAACACATTGTCATGGTGTCATCTATGGGTCACTTTGGTTACATCACCACTGTGATGATCGAGGACACATGATACATTCTTATAGCATCATATAAACAAAGAACATAAAGATGGTAATAAATAAAAGTAAACTTTGCCAAGTTTAGCCAAAATGATAAATAATCCTCAAAAACAGAAGCTTTAAGTAAAAAAAACCATACACAAGAACACACGTATAAAAAATGTTTAATACTACATACACTGACTTACAAAACTAGATTACAAGTCGGTTAGTTAAATAAAAGATGGGAGGCATTGTCTTAAAGGAACAACCTCTGAAAGGATTTAGGGGTTAATGTTGATGTAGTGCAATGGTTCTCAAACTGTGGGGTGGGCCCCCCTAGGGGGGGACGCGAAGATGTGAAAAAAAGAAAACAAGAATCGAAAATATGAAAAATCCATCTATTGAAACCAAAACAAATTAACTTAAACTACATTCTGATACTAGAAAAATAAATATAGAGTTAGATAAATGTCGATAAAAGTTAAGTAGGTATAATAAAATATGCATCTATGATATATCATTAATTAAAAAAGAACAAATTGGTATTAGTGGGCTCCTTTCAAAAAAACGTTAGGGGGGCGCGATTAAAACTGTTATAAAAACTCGGGCCGCAAGTACTTAAAGGTTGAGAAACGCTGATGTAGTTTGCTTTCACCATCTAGGCAATGAGCAGAAACAAAGAAAAAGGAAAAGAAAATATTTGGCTAAATTGAGTATTTAATTATATGGCTTATTAATGCTTTCAATATTCTAGGACAAATCTTTATCACATTGTAGAGTTTCCTTTTCTAAGAAGATTATTCATACATTTTGTGGACCAAAAACAGATTTGCACTTCACCGTCCTTCCGTGTTCTCTCTCATTCATTTCTAAACATTAACACAGATACTTCATGATGCACATTTGCCATTGTAAATGGAACCAAGCTCCATTTGGAGAGTTGGTGGTTTCTTTGTTACAATAATCCCTCGCTACTTCGCAGTTCACTTTTCGCGGATTCACGACTTTGTGGATTTTATATGTAAGCATATCTAAATATATAACGCGGATTTTTCACTGCTTCACGGGTTTCTGCGGACAATGGGTCTTTTTACTTCTGGTACTTGCTTCCTAAGTTGGTTTGCCCAGTTGATTTCATACAAGAGATGCTATTGGCGGATGGCTGAGAAGCTACCCAATCAGAGCACGCAGTTAAGTTCCTGTGTGCTGCTGATTGGCTCAGCGACAGAGTGCTGCATTAACCAGGAAGTCTCATCTCACTCATTCAGCATTAACGTGCTACTGCTTCAGGGGCCGTGTCCAAGCGCCAACAGAAGATGCAAATGATTGCAGAAAAGGTAAAAGTTTTGGATATGTTGAAGGAAGAGAACAGCTACACCGCTGCAGGACACCATCACAGCATCAATGAGTCCACGATTCTTTTTATTTAAAAAGGAGGAAAAGCATATAAGATCTACGGCCGCAGTGTCCTTTAATCAGGGCGCAAAACGAGTTGCAAGTGGACGTGATAAGGCAGTAGTCTGGATGGAATCTGCTTTAGGAATCTTTGCAACAAGGTCGACGACGTCATGACCCCCTACAAGCTGCTACGTGTACTTCGCTATACAGTAAGTGTAAACTTATCTACTGATTTCATATTGCTTAGCAGTTGTCCCTGTTATTAATAGAGTAAAGGGTGGGTTGTAAACAATACAGGGAGGGTTTAAAAACGTCCAAATACACGTTAAATAATTAAATAAATATGGTGTCCCTACTTCGCGGAAATTCAGTTATCGCGGTCGGCCTTGGAACCTATCTCCCGCGATAAGTGAGGGATTACTGTATTTGCATTTCATTATTTACTGGTGACTGATTATGAAACAATTAAAACCTAAATGCAGCTGCTTAAAACTGAAATAGGCAATTAAGGATTCTGAATCGTCACAACTGAGTTAACTAAAATTAAGCACAAAAATATGTTGCTTTACCAGTAAATATATTGGTTCTAATTAAGATATTAGTGGAAGTGAAAACCTGTAGCCACTGCAGCCCTGTCAGTGAGGATTCCTGCTTCACAATGTGAATGTATGCATTCACAAATCAAAACATTAAAGTTTGCATTATCAACAAGGACTGTCTTCCAATTAGGAAAATGGTTAGAACAAAAAGCTGCAGCCACAGCAGCCCTCCAGAACCATAAGTGAAGATCCCTGGTCTAGGGCAACTGTTGAAAGTAAAGGAATACTCCACCTAAAAATGATCTTTTTTTGTTTATAGACAGGACTCTTGACCAATGAATGAAGGGAGAGGTCGTCTTCCGTTCAAAAGTGTGACCCCACGTGATGGTGCTTCCTATTTGTGGACTATTTTCATTTTCCGGAGTTATTCATTTAACCGTATTTTAACAAGAACTTCGTGTGTTTGGGATGCTGTCAGCGTACAACTGTGACGGTGCGGGGTAGCTACATGCTACTGGATCCCATGGAGAGCCTCTGGAACCTGCCACCACTGATAATGTTTCAGAGGGATGAGTTGAGTAAATGAGGAAGGTGCTCGGTGCTTTTATTAACAGAAATAAATCCAATTAAGCTTCAAAGGAGCCATGCAGACTCTGATATTTGTTTTTCTTGCACACCCGTTAAGCCTCCAGTTGCACAGGAAGGCTCAGTGCCTCAACCAACCCACTGCAACTGGCGGTCCAGGTCCGCAGCTAGGCCTTGTCACTGCACTAAAACCCATTCAGAAAACCAAACCCCAAGTCCCATCTGTATAAACAGGACATTAAAAGAAACAAGAACTCTAAAATGACAAAACAATCAGCAATAAATAAATGTCCACTAAAAAGTTCAGTTCTTAAAATGTCCTTTTCAGGCTTCAGTCCTGTGGGTCCTTTAAAAAGTCAGACACCTATTCCATCTTCATCTCCCCAGCTCACCCGTAGATCACTCAGCTGGCAGAGTCACTAGCAACTGTGGTCCTCTCCTCCTGACCCCCATCTTAGCTGCCTCGAGTGGCATCTGCCAGACCAATTGGAGTTGGTTGTCCTCCCGTCTTCTTCACGCTCCCGCAGTTTTCCCTTGGATCCCTGGGGAGGACACCAGCAGGCACAATCCACCCCTAGAGCACCAACCGTGCTGCCTTTCCCACACTGGTTGGCTGGCTGGCTGGCTCGACCTGCCTCTCCACCCGCTGCTGTTCTCATGGCTCTTCTACTCTTCGGTTCTCTGGCTCCTCCTGTTTCTCCCTTGCGCTCCCTTTTTACATGTTGGGGAGCAGTTGCAGGTGAGTTTGGATACATAATCTTTGGCCGGAGTATTCCTTCAAGAGGAAGTGCATTTAAGACCTGAACACTTCTAAAAAATATGTCACTGGTGTGTGACATCCATGAGAACATTTTATGGCCTTGCCTTCTGAGATTGTCTGCACTATGTTAAAAGGAAAACTTCTCATTGAAATTTAAAAAGAAAATACAAAGGAAAAGCTTTTAAATATTTCAGATCCACAACTTTGGGAAAAAATATATGATTTTCTGTGTTATTTTACTCCTCGTGATACTGTATGGTTCGTAATCCCACCTAACTGTAGACCACACATTTTTCTACTGAAATTACCTGTTCCTATCTCCCTTGCTCACAATCAAATAAAATCTTGATAGATTGTTAGGCACTGGTGTCTCTTACATGGTGTCATGACTGTGCACCTAGGGACTACCTTGCCGTTTCTTTCAAGGTAAGAACTACCATTCCAGAATGAGAGAGGGGCCACTGTGGTTAACCATAGTTTCTATTTCCTCTACTCCGACTTGGAGAAAAAATCTGGTGACAAAATCTAGCCCCGCCTGCAATGCAATGAGTTGACCACACCCCTTTCATCCTAGATGCCATAGCAGCAGGTGTCATGGTGTTCTTTTGGACCCGACCTCCTAGTGTGATGGAGCCCTGAACTAAAACTGAAGAAACTCCAGAGACAATGGCAGATATGTCTCTTTTGTTGTTCTGTTTTACTTTATGAATATAATAAGGGATGACACATCTGTTGCCCTGATAATCTCTTTTTGTCGTCCTTGTTCTGTTTCTCAGTCACAATGGTTACCTAGATACTAAAACTGAAAAGGCCCAACAAGGTCAGGGGCAACTGAAGAAATTGCTGTTACCACACTACACTGAAGAAAAGATATGGGTAGGAGTAAAACACAAATACGGTGAGTGTGGCCAAAGGAGAGTCGTGTAAGAAGACTAACAGCGTTGGCAATGATCGTTGTTTTCTCCCTACTTGGCTATGCTTCTAAAAGAGTTACACTGTACAGTAAGTACATTGTAACAATGCATATTTTTAATGCAATTATACATTTAACTAGACTGCAATTACTGTGTAGGTAGTCTGTAATTTGGAAGGTCTACTCTAAAGTGTGATTTTTGCTTTTATTGAAACAACTTCAGATGTCACTCATGAGTATAACTGTATGCAAAGTCTTTTATAGAAAAAAAAACAAGTTGGATGTGTCGGATCTTTTGGTGTTTTGCATGTCTAATCCTGAGCAGAGGTGAAAAATGTGTTTGTATTCTTCCATAAAAATTTATAATATAGCAAAGTGGAGCTTTTACTTTCTTACCTCACCTCATTTAAGAACTCAACTATACGTTGTCTTTATCTTTGTCAAGGTATGGGACTTAGGGATGCATGTATCCAATTCAGCACCTTAATATAAATAAATAGTTTCTGTTAATAAGACTTTTCTTTATTTATTTAATAAGACTGAACACTAAACATTTTACTTCCTGAACATTTTTTGGGTGTATCTTATGGATTTTGGCCTGCTCATTACAAAATTCACCTTTTATCCCATTTTATTGGAATTTCCTATTTGTATTATTTCCTCTCTTAAATATACATACACCAGTGGCGGGCCGTCAGGGCCTGCAAGGCCTTCTCTGCTGGCCTAAAAAAATATCTGAATCACAAACTGATGTTAATTATATTTTGTCCATGAATACTTATTAAATAATTCCAAATAGTCTGTCCACTTCCTTTCATAGCTTTTCCGATGGTTGTGCTGTGCCTGCTACCAGACATGTATTTTCGTATTAAAGCATTTAACCAATCACATTTCAGCCATCATTTGTTGCCAGGTAGGGTCAAAGTCAAAGAAGTCTGCCCGGAGGCCTTCACAATCCGTTCTGCAGGCCCTCTAACACAAAATAAATGTCGATTAAACTGTTGCTTCAACCAATCAGATTTTGAGTTGGTTTCACTAGGGCCCTCTAGCAGGCGTACGGCAACGTCACCGTATTCAGACCCATTGATTGGATAGGATGGTGTAATAGAAAAATCTGAATGAGAGCATCATGGGGCAGCTGTACATATTGGTATGTTTGCCGGTAACCATTCCTGTGTCCACTGCTTCTGTCGAGCGGACATTTTCAGCCCTAAAGCAAATTAAAACTTATCCCAGAAATGGGCAGGGCAGGTTCGACTTTCAGCATTAGCTTCGATGGCGATAGAAAGGGACTTCGTGATGGAACTGAAGCGCACGGATAATCTGTACAACAGAGTAATTGAACTGTTTTTGAGGAAAGAGAGGAGGATGGATTTTGTTTACAAATAATCCAAATTTTTAGTGAGTAAAATTTTGAGATTTTCCTAAATAATACTGCAAGTTTATGAGTTATTATTGACGTTTTTTATGTGTGTCGCGAGGTGTAGCTGCAGTAGAAAGGAACTTGTTCACCCCTGGTTTGTCTATTCAATAAAGGCATTTATTGTGGCTACAGGAGTTATCTATCTGCGATTAATCCCTTTATACTGTATTTCTTCATATTAAGATGGTTTTTATAACCATAAATTAGTTTTTGAGGGGCGGGTTGATTCAGACGGAGCACTACTGAAGGCCTAGGTGTGAAATGCACGGTCCGCCACTGACGTACACAGTACAACAACTACAACTGGAACATCTGTGATGACCTAAAAGTATTGGCACTGTTTCTAGTAATGATGCTCAGATATACCAAGTCCTGTTGTTTCATTTGCAAATTGTTAAAGAGTCTCATTATATTAAAAAGAAATGATGCACCTCTTCCCAACCCAACAAAGATATTTTGCCTCCTTTTCACGTAAAACTTGGACTGATGAAAAAATTTGTGAAAGCGATGAACAAGGAAGGTGCAGGATTTCAATATTTGAGATGAATTTTTCCATGAATAACCGATGCCAGGATTAAGCAAGGCATTGTACACGTAGTTGGTCCACATATCACCAGTGGCAAGTTCAAAGATCTGCTAATAAGGCCGGAGGAGATCACATAGAAGGCATTCAAGGATGTTGTTAAGAATTTGCTTGGCAACTAAAGAGCAGCCAGCTACATCCAGCTGGTTGACAACAAGCTTCAAGGATACTAAACTCAAGGATTGCTTTCGAGTGGTTCGAGTCCTATCTTACAGACAGGACTGAGTATGTGGCCCTGGGGATGCTAAATCTCATACCCACATTGTCACCTGTGGGTTCCCACAAGGATCAGTCCTTGGGCCGACCCTTTTTAATATCTATATACTACCCCTGGGTCACATCATCTGCAAGCATGGAGTTCCATTCCATTGCTATGCCGATGATACGCAGTTCTATGTGAGACTGGATTCGACTTCTCTTACACCCTCCATCAACTCTTTCCTCTTGCTTGGATGAGATTGAGGCCTGGATGTTCAAGAATTTCCTCAAGTTGAACACCACTAAAACTGAAGCTCTTTTAATTGGCACCCCCCATCAACTTTGTTCCTCTGTAAATTATATTTCTTTTTCTGGTCATACTATTACCTTCTACCCTACTGTTACAAATCTGGGTGTCAAGTTAGACTCCCATCTGTCATGTGATACACATGTCCATCACCTTTGTAAAATTGCATTCCTTCATCTTCGAAACATAGCCAAACTACGTCCCTACCTCTCCCTCTGTGATGTTGAAAAGCTGGTTCATGCCTTTGTCTCATCCAGACTGGATTATTGTAATGCACTCCTCATCGGGATACCCAACAAGAGCCTTCAAAAGCTCCAAAAAATTCAAAATAGTGCTGCAAGGATCCTGATGAGGGTGCGGAAATATGAACACATCTCACCAATCCTTTAGGCACTTCATTGGCTCCCTATCCATCTCCTTATCGAATACAAACTCTGTTTGTTTACTCACCAGTGTATTTATGGAAATGCTCCACCATACCTCAAGGAACTCCTTATACTACAATCCACTACAAGAAACCTCCGTTTTACAAATACCCACCGACTTCGCCCCCCTGTGACCAAACTTCATACAATGGGTGACCGAGCCTTTGTAGCCGCCACTCCACGGCTCTGGAATGTTCTACCAGAGAGCCTAAGAACACAGCAGATCGTGGGCTGTTTTAAAAAACAGCTAAAGACTTTTCTATTTAGGAAAGTTTATTAATAAGAATGCTATAATTATTGTTGTTTTATCTCTGTTTTTATCTTGCTTTGCCTTTGTTTAAACTTTTTATGTAGCACTTTGAGATTTACTCTAATGTAAAGTGCCATATAAATAAAATGCATTATTATTATTATTACTAAACCATGAAGTGCATGTGCTAAAGATTAATTTTCTGCATTCATGCTTGAAAGTCTTCCCTGTTCATTTTGGTGCAGTCAGTGATAAACATGATAAAACATTTCACCAGGACATTACAAAGATGGAAAAGCGGTATCAGGACAAGTGGAATTCACCAATGCTGCCCGACTATTGTTGGACACTGAACCGAGAGGCCTCAGACGCAGAGTACAAATGAAAATCAGCAGCAAAGCAATTTTAGCAGGATTGAACTAATGAAATGTGTCAACAACACGCTAAATTCACTAGAAGTTCATTTCATGTTTGTCAACGTTCTTGTGTGATACAGTCAATGTGAAATTATTTTTGTCTTCAGCTTGGAGCTCTTGATCATAATCACCAAAATTTTTGGGAAGCAAAACTTTTGAAAAGTGTTGTCTAGTGTAATGTTAAAAGTTCCCAACAACTCACTGATCCTGGATAAACATCAGGTTAGACTTCTGTCTTCTCAATAAAATTTAAACTCACGTAGACTAACAACCAAACATTTGTGTTGATGTTAATTTTTTGGTGGTAAGTCCCCCTACTTGTACCTAAATTTGAAAATGAACAAATTGACAACCTTTGTATACCAGCCATCCTACAAAAGGTACATATTGTAGACAGAGACTGATTCAGTGAAATAAAGAGTTCTGAAGACATGAAAATGACGTTACTGAAATGAAAGGAAGAAGTCGTACAGTTTGAGGTGTGTGAAGTCTGGTGCATTTCATTCAGTGTATCTAAGCTTCTTTTGAATTCAACTCCGCAGATTAGAAATCCAAACAACTTTGTTTGGTGAGTAGGATAGACAATGGTATCATGGAAAATATGGAAGAATGGACTGGCAACCTTCACAAATTCTCAACATAATGCTAGACAAGAGGAGAATGTGCAAGTTTCTTGCAAAAAACAAAGGCAAATGTTATCATATTTATCTCTTGTTACTTTCCAACAAATGCTTTGGTATCCTTTCTGGGCTCTACTTTCTAAAGAGTCTTAAAAGTTAATAAATTGAAGGCAAGAATAATAAAAAGAACAATTGCATCAAAACCTGCCTATATACTTCAGCAAGGGAACTGCCCCTTTAATACACTTATGTACAAATACCAAACAAAATCAGAAAGCTGCCCTTTTTCTTCTTTTTTAATCTCACTGCTTGGGAATATTACAATAACTATTCCATCTGATTGAAAAGCAAGATTTGCAAAAGGTCAACTTATCTCCTAGACACATATGCATGCAGCAAGAGAAAATTTCACTACTCAGACAATAAAAGTGGAGATTCTATCATTAAACAAAAATATATGTATAAGGTCTGGTGTGTAATATAATGTTCAGAGAGGAAAGCATTTTGCTTATCATCTGCAGATCAGGAGATCCCCGCCCTCATACCCTACTTTTTTTTTTCTTTTCAAGTCCAGGTCCTTTTATCATCTAATTTGGCATCGAAAGGGGAGGTGAACAGCTCGCTGCTATTAGCTTGAACTCAGTTCAAGTGTAGTCAGATGCATCGGAGATTTTTTTTTTTTTTAAAGGCCCATCTAAGGTCACATTAAAATCTAAAAAGGTTCTTTTTTTTCTGCCATGCAGGAAATGGCAGGGTAAGGGTGGGGTGAGGCTGATCCTCTGAGCCTGGGAGTTTTTGCAAATGACCAGAGACTGAGGCCGAAAAACAAAAGCTGTGCCAGTTCTTTTCATTTCAAAGGAAAAGATCTAAGGTTTCATTTCACTTTGCCCCTCAGGCTTAATGGCTGGCACTACAGGGTTTTTTTATGTCTTGAAACAGGTCAGAACAACTCCTTTGTGTGTCTGTGGACAAAATCACTTGTGGTGCAATTTCTAGAATGAGGGATATTTCTGTTACCTGATCCTGTAAAAGCCTGTTTTTGCTGTTGCATAGTGATGTACCTGCACCATTTTCACTTTTCATACTAATTACAAGAAGAGCTGATATCAAGACTGCAAAACCTGGAGAGCATAAGCGAAACATGTATAAATATACACAGAATAAGTGGTACAAATAATTCTATAAAAAGACAAAAGTAAATATATGAAAGATGATTAGCAAAAATGTACATTTTGCAAGCTTTAAGTTGGATGGTGTGGTGGCTGGTGCTGCTGCCTTGCTAGTCTTGGGTTGGAATTCCAGCGTGGACACGCATTGTCTGCATGGAGTGTGCATGCTGTCCCAGTGGAGCGTTTATTTGGATGTTCCAGATTTCCAAACCCATCTCAAAAAGTTGTCTTTTAGGCTCTACCTAATTTTCAGTTTCATTACTGGGCAGCAAAAATACAAGGCATAAAAACCTGGACACAAATAAATGAACATACACAGGCCTGGTCCGCAATAGCAGTAAAATCCTGCAGCACTTCTTTTATATTCCGTGCTCTGCGTGCCAATAAATGCAAGTTATCGCAAATCCTCTTTAATAAAATCCCTGTGTGCGTCCAGGTGTCCATGTGTGGGTGTCTTCTGGTGAAGTGCGCATGCGCGGGGCACGGTGCTATGCGCGATAGTACTGTCAGAGAAAGTTACAGGTGTTTTATGGAAATACAAACCAGTATTACTGCGAGAGGAAATTAAAGGTACACAATACAGTGACGCATATTACAACCACATACAAGCCAGTATTACTGTCAGAGGAGATTAAAGGCATATTACCGACGCGCACGCCTGTATTACCGCCAGAGAAAATTAAAGGTATATTACGGACGTACAAGACAGTATTACTATCACAGAAAATTAAAGACACACAATACACGGCGGCAGCCCACGACGAACGGTCAGCTCAGCAAGTAAACATCAACAAAAGAAAGGCTGAAAGAAAGAAAAATACGACCAACAAAAAGAATGAGGTCAAAGTCCCTTGCCATTTAATATAGACTGTTCCTACTAATGTTTATGCACTACCGTTCTAGCGCCCGTTATTGTAACGGGCTAAATGACTAGTATATTAATAACCCAATTGTTCTTCACTCACTCAGAACATGGAGCTAATTTAGAAAGCAATTTAAGGTGGAAAATCTTCTATCTGTGGCACCCCTGCAAGAGAACCACCTCTTTCAATCCTCGCAAACATATCCAGTTTTTAATATCTGGAAAAGATTTGGGATTAAACTGCTCAGAGATCTTTATATAGAAAATATCTTTGCATCCTTTGAACAATTACGTTCCAAATTCAACCTCCCAGCTACACTATTCTTTCACTACCTTCAAATTAGAAACTTTGTTAAACAGAACCTGCCCGATTTTCCTCATCTCGTACCCTCCACCATGCTGGTATAAATACTGCTCAACTTCTAGGACTTAGACACCATTTCTGCAATATATAAAATTTTATTTGAGTCCCTTCCTTTCAAAGATTCAAGAGGACAATGGGAAAAGATCTCTTAATTAATATAGCGGAACAGCAGTGGAAGGTAGCAATGCAGAGAATTCACTCGAGCTCCATATCCACAAAGCATACAATTATTCAACTCAAAATTATATATCGAGCTCACCTGTCTCGCTTAAAACTGTCCAAAATGTTTCCAGGGCAAGAACCAACCTGCGAACACTGCAACCAAGCTCCTGCCTCACTGGGTCACATGTTTGTTACTGCTATTATAGCTAAAAAGTAATAACTCAAGACAGAGAAAGAGTTAGGATTTCTTTCTTCATTACAACGGTGGTGTTTGATGCTACCCTGTTAAGGTCGACTCTTTTTAACATACAGCAGGTGCGAACAGGGCAAGACTCAACCTGCGAACGCTGCAACCAAGCTCCTGCCTCACTGGGTCACATGTTTGGGCCTGCACCAAATTAACATCATTTTGGACCAAAATTCTTAAGTGCCTTTCAGACAGCCTTGGGGTCACAATCCCTCCTAACCCATTAATAGCTGTGTTTGGGGTACTTCCAGATGGATTTGAAATGGAGAAGGACAAGCAAACTGTGATTGCATTCACTACACGTTTTGGCACGCAGACTGATTTTGTTCAATTGGAAGAATCCTAACTCTCCTCTAATAAATCAGTGGGAAACTGATATTTTATATTATTTGAAACTGGAAAAAATCAAATTCTCAGTTAGGGGATCTGTACAGATTTTTTTCAAAACCTGGCAGGATCTAATCAATAATATTTTACAATAAGAAGAAATAATTATTTCCACATTTCTTTTCCTTCTCCATTTATCTTTTTTTGCCCTATTAAACTCAATAAATTAGGCATGTTTACAAGCCTTAAGTTGTACTCCTTTGGCCATGCTCTCCTTCTCAGTGGTGGGGTTTGATTTGCTTTCAATCCTATTTTTTGTAAAAATTGATCTATATGTATCGAATGATTACAATAAAATTAATATTAAAAAAAGTTGTCTTTTAGGTAAAATGGTGAATCTGAATTTGCTCTGAATGAGTGAATGTGGACTACTGCCCCACTCAGCATTGGACTCTACCTTGACCCTGACACTCCTGACATAGGCTACAGTCCCTACGACCCTGAAATTAATGAAATGAGGCTGCAAATTTTAAACTATTGTCACACACGTGCGAGTAGGGGGACGTTGTGTGGACCAAGTAAAGGTAATTCCACGCCAGGCCAGGGGAGGGTGGGGTGCACTAAACCTTCTCCTGTTATCTCTACAGACCAGCCGCGGGAAAACCTATCTGAGTCATTGATGACACTTCCGGTTCCGGTGCCCAGAAAAATGCTACTTCTGGTCCCGGCGCACAGAGTGATGTCAGAAGGACATTACTTCCAGTTTCCCTTACATCACTTCCGGTCTGATCACTTAAAGCCGCCATCTTTCCCAACCCTCGTCAGTTCTATCGTGGACTCGGTGCCATCAACAGCGCTGTATTATTCAAAAAACCATGTTGCAGCCAGGAATATTATACGGGTGGCTGCTCCAAACCTTTTGACGTGTATCGAGTCTGTTCCTTTTCACACTGTTTATAACTTTATGGTAACTAATAAAGAATACTTTAAAAATAGACCTGATTTATTTATTGTAAGTAATTGCATTAAAGTTAACAGTTAACTTCACATAAGGAGTGACTGGGCTGAGAATCAAACCCAAATCTCTTACATATTACATTGGATCTAAACGGGCTATTTACATAGAAACAAGTTTGATAAATCAGAGGAGATCATTCAGTCTACTAACACTGTTGGGTTAGTTAATAGCTAGGATGTCATGATAACTAATACAAATACTTTTTAAAATTTGGCAAATTGTCCTGATATTTTAAGCACAAATTAACTTCAAAGATATTACCATGTGTCCATAGCACTTGTTTGCATGGCTCCCACAAAATAATCTGAGCAGCATAATTCAGACACATTAAACATGATATTGGATGATAGACGTAAGACCACATGTCAGGTAAGTTCACGTAGTACTTGTGGCTGTTGAGTAAACTTCTGACATAAAGGTTATGACCTGTCCCTCGATTTAAAGGTGTGAATGCTGAGACACCTATAATATTTGTCAGAAAAAAAGGATGGAGAAAAGTAACTGTAGAGCCTGACTGACATCTTAAGTAATACCTTTTTAAAGCAGAATAGTTTCTACATGTTCTGAACATAAGGTAGCTCTGTTCCAGTAATATTCATGTTTAACTTCACACTTCTCTGTAAGGCCTTCTTTCCATGGTGGAACCAGTGCTTGAAGCGTGCCAGTTCTCACTGGTGTGCAGTACTTGAACCTCCTCTAGTTTCTACGTAGAGTACCAGCACATTTTCTTAGAGTACCGGTGAGTATCAGCTTCACAGAGGACCTCCAACCCCTCTCCCTACCCTTTGATGAACCATAACTGTGTCGCGATGGTGGAAGTTTCACAACCCACCCAGAATACCAGCACCTTTTCTTAGCATACCAGTGTGTAACAGTGGTCCAAGTTTTAAGGGGAGACTCCCCTTCTCTTCAATCAAATGTTAATGTATTGCTGTGCTGGAAGGGGGCCTCCACTTTTTGATCAAACACTAGTGTATCGAACAGAATACTGACAATAATTTGGTATCAGTATGTTATGCATCCAGTCAAGAAGGACTCGGCTGTGCTTTCGTCAGATATCTGAAGCAGTAAAAGCTTTGGCGAATCTTCTTGATGGTAGCCAAGATTCTTTGTGTGCTGTGAGAATAATTCACAAAAAGAAAGAAGCTTTCACAAAAATAAAGTGTTGGGGACCGTCCCCGTATATTGTCTTGCGGACAAAGTACTAAATAAATGATCAAAACTCCAGATAGGTAACATTTGACAAAGTTTATATCACAAAATGGTGTTTATATACGGAATGGTATTATGGGAATAGGAAATGGTTGGCCGGAGGTGACGTTGAAACAGGAAGTGGAAACAACGTTAGATGAAAACCGGAAGTGAAGTCATTTGAGAGAGCTGGAAGTGGCGTCATCTCATGTAACCGGAAGTGACGATGTGACGGCCATTTTGGAACCCAGAAGTGGAGTTATTTATTTTTCCTCGGTTTTCCTGTGGAGAGAACAGATTCTGGTAAGTACCACATGACAACCTTTCATCTCGCGATGTTTCACTCACCTTTAGGCTTTTTGACTGCCTCCTAATCGCACATGAGTGACAGTGCATATTTATAAATGATACATTGTGCAGAAATGTGGACAAACCAGGTTTTAAAAATCTAATTTTTCTGGCGTGCACGTTTTGCCTTTTTTTTTTGCCATGCACATATTTTCATGCTTGAAAACCATGCAAAGTTTTATAAACGAGGCCCCAGAATTTAATCTCGCTCGTTCTGTGTGTACAATTCTGAGATGTCAGTCGATCACAGTACATTTGTTTTATTTGCCAATACTCTTTAGTTGTCTACTGGTTGTTGTGTGTGTTCTTGAAACATAATTAATTTTCTCTGTTACAGTCCTATCTTATATTCTCTAAGAGTCTGCAGAAACTGAGTCCTGAAACCAAAGCCTGATAAAGGGTCATCATTAGAAGAATGTCTGCTCTGCCGCTCCAATGCAATTCGCTGAAACGTTAATTACTTATTTTGACCAAATCTTTAAATGCTATGCTTACTTACTGTAAAAAATATCTTTAGATAGCTATCCATTAATTACATAAGAAAGGGAATATTAAACACCAAAAAGTATTTATTAATTATTATCAAAAGTAGCGTCTCCCAATTTTTTACTGTTTTGTTTTTGACTGGCAGGAGTGCCTTTTTCATCCAGTAAATCATTTTACCAGCTAAACCATAAAATAAAGCTGCCTATCCATAGGTCCAAAGTTTGGGGTTTTTAATTAAGAGAATGATATCATTAATTCTAATTAAAGACAGCAGCTTGAAAGAGATAAATCAGTAATGGATTATTAGATAGCTGGATCTGAAAAGAACTCTCCACCAACTTGCAAGTGCTGAAAAGAAAGGGGTTATTTTAAATGGATGTTGCTTTCGCAATGCAGTTTTTTTTTTTTTAAATTAGGAATGACCTTATTGTTAATTGGATTCTACTAGCAGATGTTAAATGGCAAAGTCTGCTAGCCGCCTGGACTAAATGATCACAAGACGGGAAATTCAAAGTCAAAAATATTTTTGCAGTAAATTGTGCCTTATGCAATTATTAAAGTTGCTTATTGACATTCTCCACATTAATTGCTTGCAAAATTTCCATGCTGAGTAGATACACTTGAAGCTGAGACAGTTGTATTTTATACGTTTTTATTAAACTTGGTTTTCCGACTGTACCATTTCAAGGGGTAACAATAATCAGACGTCAGCCTTCTTCAAAACTCAGAAACTTATGGGATATGTAAAGTAACATAATGCAAGGACAATAACGCAGGGATGCATTGTCTTCAACCAAAAGAAAATCAAACCATTCAGCCAGAGATACTGTTTCTTGATTTAGAATAGCAGCTGGCATGATTTCAACAGCTGTTCAATAAACAATTTGCATATTTTATGACATTAAAGCAACCGTAATACGCAACTACAATCTTTTATCATGAGCTGCCTATCCTGTGCACTCATTTCTGATTGAATGATTTTGATATGTGGTTTCGCTATAAAGTCTAGGTCCACCAATATCCAAAATGCACATAGAGCCATAAAACAGGAAAATCTAACAAATCTGTTCATTTGTTTTCTAACCCGTTTAGACTCTTCAACTCAGGGTCAAACGGGGGCCTGAGCCCACCCCGGCAACAGTGAGAAACATGCAGGGACCAGCCCTGAACAAGGCACCAGTGCATGGCAAACACACACCCAAATACACACACAGTTGGGACAATTTATTATTGTTATTATTGTCATGTACACAATGTACAGTGGAACTCCTAGTGGAACCCTAACCCTAACCCTAACGCTAGGGGGTTTTAAGTATTTTTATAGCTGTTAGTGGGAGTAGTTGCCATACTGGGGAATTAAAATAGAATTATTGCACACAGATGTGTACCAGTGCACAGTGTGCCTCTTCGGGGGCACACTAAATCTCCATTAACCCAACCTAACCCTAATCCTTGCACGTGTTAGCCTCCGGCATCTTGGTTAGTGAGTATTGCTACCTTACTTTGAAACCTCTGTCTCCCTTAAAAGACCCATTTATGAAATTAAAGGACCACCTGTCAATAAGAAGAGAACGGAAAGTCACCCAAAATGGCAGATTGACCCGGTCTCTAAATGTTCATCTGCCGTAACTTGAGTGAAACATCCAGTTTACTAAAAACAAAGGGAACGTGTTAACAATGAAAGACAGCTGCCTATTCAGTTAGCGTCACAAAAATTCTTAACTAATCATTGCAACCCTAAAATGTAAATCGACAGAGACGACAAGTGGAAAAATTCATTGCTTCTGTTAGCTTACTTTTTTTTATTTTGATTTTGTTTACTTTTTTTCTTGATATTAAATTTAATTATTTATTACTAATCTTTCAAACATGTCCCTGTTATTTTTATTTGCTTGCCAATTGTTTTTTATTTTGCTTTTTTTCATTGCTGTTTGAATAGGTGCATAGTTTGTTTCAATTTTCAGCTTTTGCTTATTTTTTTATTTTACATTTATGCATTTTGACTTTGATTTTATTTCTTTATTTTCAGTGTCATTTTCAATTTGTCTTTTTTTAATTTGTGCATATGAATTTTTTTTACTATAACTTTTCGTTTCTTTCAGTCTCAGGGTGTAACCCTTAGTAACATTTCAACATCCATCCATCCATTATCCAACCGCTATATCCTAACACAGGGTCACGGGGGTCTGCTGGAGCCAATCCCAGCCAACACAGGGCACAAGGCAGGAAACAAACCCCGGGCAGAGCGGCAGCCCACCGCAGCATTTCAACATCTTCTATTTCATTATTTCTGTTTGTATTTATTGATGACCTTTCCAGTTGTTCTTTCTACTTTATTTTCTGAATATTTCTTTCAAAAATTTGTGACTATGCCAATTACAGTATTTTCTATTTCAAATTGATTTTATACTGAATTTGATTTTTTGTTGCAATTCTTCCCATTTGAACAGCATATTTTATTTTTTTGTTATTTTGTTGGTTAAGTTGTATGCCTTTGATTTTTATTTTTAGCGTAAAGTTTTATGTTTTACTATTTGCTGTGTATTGTGCTTTAAATTTGTCACTGCCTTTTCATGTAAGAATTTCTTGCATTTACTGTAAATGCCACATTAATGTTCTCAAAAAGAATATACTATTTGGAACATTTATGACATACTTATGACAAAGAATCCAAAATCTTATTGATGACTTCAAAACTGGCAAAACATGACTGGATTTCTTTCTTTTGATTTTTCTACTGTTAAAAAGAAGGTAGAGAAGATTAAAGATATCTCAATGCTTGCTCTATGGTGTTCAAGTGAATATGATGTATTCTTCTAGAGGATGTTTTTTATTATGTGGCCTCCCTGTAGTGCATGCTTTTAAATATTTCTGTCCTTCACTTATCTTCAGAATCCACATATTCTAATATAAAGATGTGGGGGTCCGGAGCCAACCCAGCAGCATAAGGCTCAATGCAACAAACAAAACTGGACATGCTGCTAGTCTATCAAAAAACTTATAAATGTGCCAATTCTTCTATTTTTTTTAACTTGTTCATGATCACAAGAAGACAGGACCTATTCTGAAATCATTGGATGCATAAAGATACTAACCCTGGCATGAACATTTTTAAAGTAAAACATTCAACACCATTCGGGACAAATATGTGTTTTTAAAATACAATGAAAGACATGCAGGTTAGGTGGATTGGCGATTCTAAATTGTCCCTAGTGTGTGTGTGTGTGTGGGTGTGTTTGTGTGTGTCCTGCGGTGGGTTCGCGCCCTGCCCGGGATTGGTTCCTGCCTTGTGCCCTGTGTTCGGATCCAGCAGACCCCCGTGACCCTGTGTTTGGATTCAGCGGGTTGGAAAATGGATGGATGGATGGATGAAAAAATGTTGGTCTTCTTACTTCAACGCCATTCAGCACATTTGTGGTCAAATTTTAAATATGTTGTTCTTCTTACTTGTGTTAGTTTTGCCGATAATTTAAAATGAAAGAGTAAACCTTACCAGTTCTGTGTTGGCAATCAAAAATATTAGGAAGCATAATTATTGGCACCCCAAATGTACCCGCTGAGAATCACATCTTACAGACTTCGGTTATTACAGCAAAAGAAAGTTTTGCATTGTGTATCTTGCACTAACTCTTGACTTTGCATTTTCATTTCTCCCTAAAGTTCTTCTCTTAGTTGCAATGCTCCGTAACTAATGCCACAATTTAAGTTTTAAGCACGAAAACAAAATTGCCTCTTCCACTGATACAGGCAACCACAATTAATCAAAGACTCTCCAATTTCATGCCCATCACATTTGTATGCCTCAAAGTTTGTCATCAATTCATTCATTTGATTTCCCTTGACTGGGGTGGTCAGCTGCCTCCCAAATATTCCTCAGTTGTGATCAATCTAATTCAAGATATAGATAAGAAACTCAAGGCTTGCAGAGCTTAATTTAACTGTAAATGTGACATTTTACAATGATTTTTGCATTGGGATATGCAGAAGCCACATGGATTTTATCCTGTCTTTAACTAAGCAGTAATATTAAAACAGCATTTAATTAACAAACATTTTGCAATGATTTAACTTCAATGTGCTCTGATTTATCTCTGCCCTTAGTATACCCTAAGTGGCAGATATTCAAACTGGTGGAATGGAGGAGGTGGGCCTTTCTAAACATGTCATATAACATTGAATTGTTTCGAAGTTGACATACAGTATATGTGTCAATGTATTCATTTATTATGAAATCCAGATAATCGATTTAAGTTTTGGTGAACCCGTAGTCAATTCTGATAGCATTGGATGCAAGTTGCAGACCAACAATTGATGAGGCTTCAGTCCATCATAGAGCACAGTCACTCACATCTGGCCAGCTCATTATAGTCAATTACCTAATATGGCTTTGACCTAAAAGAGAAAAACAGAAGTACTTGAAGAAGGTAAAGAAGAATAAAGATATATCAATGCTTCCTCTATGGTGTTCAAGTAAATTTGATGTATTCTTATAGAGGACATTTTCTATTACATAGACTCCCTGTAGTGCAAGCTTTTAAATCTTTCTGTCTTTCACTTATCTTCAGAAGCCACAAGGTGTGGGGGTCCGGAGCCAAACCAATAGCATAAGGCTCAATGCGGCAAACAAAGCTGGACATGCTGCTAGTCTATTAAAATACTTATAAACGTGCCACTTTTTCATGATCGCAAGAAGCTAGGACCTATTCTGAAAGCATCGGATGCATGAAGATACTAACCCTGGCATGAACATTTTTAAAGTAAAATATTCAACACCATCCATCAATCCATCCATCCATCCATTATCCAACCCGCTATATCCCAACCACAGGGTCAGGGGGTCAATCCCAGCCAACACAGGGTGCAAGGCAGGAAACAAACCCCGGGCAGGGCGCCAGCCCACCAGAGGGCACACACACCAAGCACACACTAGGGACAATTTAGAATCGCCAATGCACCTAACATGGATGTCTTTGGACTGTGGGAGGAAACCAGAGTACCCGGAGGAAACCGACGCAGACATGGGGAGAACATGCAAACTCCACGCAGGGAGGACCCGGGAGGCAAACCCAGGTATTCAACACCATTCAGCACACAAATTTTAAATATGTTTTTTTTTTTTTTTATAAATGTTGGTCTTCTTACTTGTGTTAGTTTTGCCGATAATTTAAAATGAAAGAGTAAAATTGTGAACCTTACCAGTTCTGTGTTGGCAATCAAAAATTTTGGAGGCTAAGCAAAAATATTGGCAGCCCAAATGTAGCCGCTGCAAATCACTTCTTACAGACCTCAGTTATTCCAGCAAAAGAAAGTTTCAAATTGGTGGATCGGAGGAGGTGGGCCTTTCTAAACATGTCATATGAAGTGGACATTTGTCAATGTGTGCTTTTATTATTAAACCCAGATAATCTATTGAGGATTTGGTGAACCCGTAGTCAATTCTGGTAGCATTGGATGCAAGTGAGACTCCAGTCCATCATACAGTAGGTCACACTCACTCACATCTGGCCTGCCCATTATAGTCAGTTACCTAATATGGCTTTGACATAAAAGAGAAAAACAGACATACTTGAAGAAGAACCACTGAAGACGTATTTAGATTCCAAATAGTGATTGAGACTATTTGCAATTTGTGAAAAAAATTACTTTCCTGAAAGAATTCATGCCTTTGAATTTGGATTTTTTAGGAGGATACCATGCATACCTAGACTTTACACTCTGAAGATGTGGTACATTGTCCTTCTTAAAATCTTTGTTCATCTTTCCAATTTAAAATTCTTACTCTAATCAAATCTTTTCTCATTTCATCTTCTCAAACATCAGGAGGCCAAGCAGGTCAGTCTGGGCTACCTTGTCCACAGCTGCAGATTGCAACTCTTCTTGGGCAATTCCCAGGTGTTCTCAAGTCAGTTGAGAGATATAATCCCTCGAGCATGTCCAAAGTTTCCCCACAGGGTCTCTTTCTGTTGGGACAAGCCCTGTGTAGTGCCAGGGGGAATCCTTGCAACATACCCAAAACACCTCAACTGCCTCTTCTCGATCTGTAGGAGCAGCGACTCTACTCTGAAGCTGTCCCGAATCATTACACCTCTTACTCAATCCCGGAGTGTCAGCTGAGTTTATTTCTGCTGCTTGTACTTTTGATGTCATTTTTTCTGTCATTACCCAACAGCTCACATCATAGGTTAGGACAGGAATGTAGATCATCTAGTAAACTGAGAGCTTTGTCTTTAGACTCAGCTCCCACTTCACCACCATGGACCGATACAGTGCACAATGTACAAGTACCGCCACTCCATTCCATTTGTCAATCTCATGTTCTCCTTTTCCATGATTTATGAGCGAGATCCTGAGACACCGGAACTTCTTCATTAAGGGGTGCTGTGCTCTCCTTACCTGGAGAAAGCAATCCACTCTTTTCCAAGAGAGAACCATGATTTCAGACTTGAAGATGCTGATCTTTGTCCCTCGATCCTCACCAGTTCACACTCAGCAGTGAATCACTTGACTTCATGCAAAAGTCACAGTCAGATGAGGCAAAGAAGAAAATGTCACTTACATAAAGAAACATTGCTAGCCCTAGCTCACCAGCTGAACACCATCACATTCTTGGCTGTGCCTTGATATCCTGTCCATCAAAAGCACAAACTGGAGCAGAGACAGGACACAGCCTCTGTGTTAGTTTTGTACTTGGTGAGGGCCTAAGTTAAATAAATCTTGATGGCACCTTGTTAAAAGGATACACTAGAAGGTCTCACAAAAAAACTGGCTGGTGGTCCCCCTTGGAGTAATCAGCATGATTGGTAAGAGCTTGGGCCTAAATCTGTAAGTTGGTTTGTGAGTGGCTGTGATAACCAACTACAGAGCCCACATAATTCCCAATTTATGTGACGGGTTGGGTAGATGGAAGCTGCTTAGTTCACTTAGGCCTTGGGCCGGCTCTGGACACAGGAAATGAATTCACCTTAACACCAAGTATGTGAACACAACACTCCTCTTTCTAACCAGATTTGCCTTTTAAATAATATTGCATGCTAGTGTTAAAATGTTGTACAACATAATATTTTCAAAATGACTTTAATTTTTTAAACAGTTTTTGGATCCATTACAAACTTTCATTATTGAATGACTCTTTTCTCATTATCATGTTGTGGTGTTGCGGGTCCACACCTCCCATCGGGAAGGCCAGTTTTAAATAAATAATCGCCACACTCGCGGCTTAGCTAGGGGGCGTGGTGGTGTGTGGCCGAAGAGGTTCCTGTGGAGTTCGTGATGTGGGTGTTTCTCACCTAAGATAGATAGATAGATAGATAGATAGATAGATAGATAGATAGATAGATAGATAGATAGATAGATAGATAGATAGATAGATAGATAGATAGATAGATAGATACTTTATTAATCCCAAGGGGAAATTCACACACTCCAGCAGCAGCATACTGATAAAAAACAATATTAAATTAAAGAGTGATAACAATGCAGGTATAACAGTCAATAACTTTGTATAATGTTAACGTTTAACCCCCAGGGTGGAATTGAAGAGTTACATAGTGTGGGTGAGGAACGATCTCCTCAGTCTGTCAGTGGAGCAGGACGGTGACAGCAGTCTGTTGCTGAAGCTGGTCCTCTGTCTGGAGATGATCCTATTCAGTGGATGCAGTGGATTCTCCATGATTGACAGGAGTCTGCTCAGTGCCCGTCGCTCTGCCACGGATGTCAAACTGTCCAGCTCCGTGCCTACAATAGAGCCTGCCTTCCTCACCAGTTTGTCCAGTCGTGAGGCGTCCTTCTTCTTTATGCTGCCTCCCCAGCACACCACGGCATAGAAGAGGGCGCTCGCCACAACCGTCTAATAGAACATTTGCAGCATCTTATTGCAGATGTTGAAGGATGCCAGTCTTCTAAGGAAGTATAGTCGGCTCTGTCCTCTCTTGCACAGAGCATCAGTATTGGCAGTCCAGTCCAGTTTATCATCCAGCTGCACTCCCAGATATTTATAGGTCTGCACCATCTGCACACAGTCACCTCTGATGATCACGGGGTCCATGAGGGGCCTGGTCCTCCTAAAATCCACCACCAGTTCCTTGGTTTTGCTGGAGTTCAGTTGTAGGTGGTTTGAGTCGCACCATTTAACAAAGTCCTTGATTAGGTTCCTATACTCCCCCTCTTGCCCACTCCTGATGCAGCCCACGATAGCAGTGTCATCAGTGAACGTTTGCACGTGGCAGGACTCCGAGTTGTATTGGAAGTCCGATGTATATAGGCTGAACAGGACCGGAGAAAGTACAGATGAGAGATGGCCTGCATCCATAATTGTTCCCAGGAACTGCTGATTGCTACAGCTGCCATGTCCTCTTCTTAAATAGAAGCACGAGGCGGTTTGGGGGAGAAGAAAAAAGGAGGTTAAGGAGAAAAGAGACGGAGGTTTCAGGAAGGAGAGAGAGCCAGAGTGAGTGAGCGAGTGCTCGCAGGCAGGCAGCTGGACAGTGAGCCCTAGCAGTGGTGTTTGGCCGACACTCGGTGGGGTGGAAGGAAGCTGTCGCTCCAGCTGAGTGAACAAGGAGCTGGAGTGACCGAGGATGAAGGACGGCTGGCTGTGTAAGGCCGAGATGGCAGCGGGAGTCGTGGAGTCTTGGGAAGGTGTGCCTCAGCGTGAGAGACCTGACCGTTGAGGAACCCAAGTCTCCGTCCAGTAAGGGAGCCGTACGGAGCCAGGGAACGGAAGGCAACCGGACAGTAGAGAAAGTCAGCTGCTGAGAGGGCGACTCTCCTGTTGCGGAGCCGCCAGATAAAAGAAGACACCGGTTTGTTTTTTTAAGAGACGGCTTCCAGCATTGTTTTAACCTCATTTTAAATGAACGATTATTGTTTTTTCTATTTATTGGATTTTTTTTAACCTCCACTCAGCACTTGTTTTTATGGATTATTTATTTAATGATTTTGATGCACTGCATTTGTTTGGACATTTGTTTTGTTGTTTTTAATAAAAGCACTTGGCGCTTTTGTATACCATTCCCTTGCTCCATTTGTTATGTCTCACTGCCGAGCTCATCGGTAACATTACCGACAGTGACGGGTTCAGGGCTCACCGAACGCAAGATGGAAGCATGGAGCGAACCCGCATCGTCACACATGCTAACCATTTCTCAATCTGTACCAGTATTACGTCTAAAAGCAACACACCAAACTTGTTTTTTTGTGTCCTAGGTAGGAGAAAACTCCTTGTTTGTGAGCTGTATATTATCCAATATAGAGCAAACAAAATAATTTGCTAAAGAGGTCTTCTTACTTCACCACTAACATATACACTGCTTCTGCCATTAACCTAACAATGGAATCACTAAGTCCCACTGTGTCCTCTCATTGTTTAATTACAGCATTGATTAGGCCACCTGCCTTTTAATGAACAAAGATGCAATGAGAGCCAACCCAGAATCGTCTTATTGGTGGATGCCAGCTAGCTCACTTGTAAATGTTATGTAGCTGGGCTTATTTTTCACTGATGGCTGGCTTAACTAGATAGGGAGCGGACAATCATTAATTATATATTAAATCAAATAGAATATCTGTTTATATATACAGTATATATATATATATATATATGTTGTAGAAGAAGCACAGACAATCACTGAGACAGCTAGAAGTCCCAAAACACACACTATTTATTTTCCTGCTCTTCCTTTACAGCACACAGTACACAAAACACCACAAATAGCTCACAATCCTCTCTTTTCTCTTCTTCTTTGCCGCCTCCACTCCTCTCCTCACAAGCTCTGTCCTCTGCCTCCCGACTCCGGCTCCTTGAGTTGAGTGAGGCAGCCTCCTTTATACTGCACCCAGATGTGCTCCAGGTGCTTTTCGATCAACTTCCGGCAGCACTTCCGGGTGTGGTGGAAGTGCTGCATGCCAAGGCTCCGGAGCTGTCCAGGTGCCACCTGCCAGTAGCCACGGGCGCCAGTAGGGTTGAGCTTCTAAGTTCCAGGCCTGTGGCCCCATTGCAACCCAGGCGAGGTACTGCTGATGACATGTCCTCTCCCCTGGTTCTTTCTTCAGAAGGATCCCGGCCATCGTCTTTCGCAATATAAATATATATATATATATATATATATATACATATACAGTGGAACCTCGGTTTGCGAGTAACTTGGTTTACGAGTGTTTTGCAAGACAAGCAAAAATTTTTAACAAATTTTGACTTGATAAACGAGCGAGGTCTTGCAGTACGAGTAATATGTATACTCTTTGTCTGCTGAGCGTCATGTGATCACAACTGAGCTGATGGTTCTTCTCTCTCTCGCTGCGGCATTGTGGGCAATCGTCTCCTATTCTCCGTCTGAGTCGGCGTGCCTCACTCATAGTAAACATCCGTACAAGCGTATACTGTTTACTACAGCATTAGCATTGTGACTGTGTGTGCGCGCACGATTGTGTGTGTATGTTTGTGTGCTCGCTCGCGCGCGTGTGTGTGTGTGCACTCGCGCGCGCGTGTGTGCTATGACGTGTGAGTCCCCATCTTGCACACTAAAACACAAATCTGAGTCTCATTACTTTAGCAACACCAGCTTTATTCAGCTTGAAATAGACACAGCAGTCAGGCAGGGCCCTGCGCATTTATATTTATATTATTTATGTTCCTTGTTCCTTGTATCACCCATCGACGGCAGGCGTTTATAGCACGTCCGCGATCTTTTCGGATTCGCTTTTACGGCGAACTGCTACAGCGCTGGGAGACTACGATTGTTTTGGGACGCTCTTCCGCATGTCATCCCGTTGGGTGGAATCCCACAAGAGTTTAGAAACTCACTCACACCAGCCATGATTCTTTTCAAAGGTAAAGTGCAGGTTAATTTGTTTTATGTATTTTTACTTTATATTTTGTATTAATCATTTTTATATGAATAGTTTTGGGTTGTGGAACAAATCATCTGAGTTTCCATTATTTCTTATGGGGAAATTCACTATGATATACGAGTGCTTTGGACTACGTGCACGTTTCCGGAATGAATTATGCTCGCAAACCGAGGTTCCACTGTATATATATATATATATATAAATATATATATATATATATATATATATAGAGAGAGAGAGAGAGAGAGAGAGAGAGACAGAGTGGGGGGGGTGTTTAAAGAGTCTCCAAGCAGGTACGCATTTCTGCCCTATCCTCAGTCCTACCTGAAAGGCTAAGACAAAATAACTGTTCAAATTCTTTTGCACACTTACAAAACTGAGGTCTATTCAAGTGGGGAAAAGAATACCAGATTATTCTTGAAGTCTATTCACCTGTAATATACGTAAGCATTGTAAAGATGTTTTGATGGCAGAGACTAATGAAAGGAAAAGATGTGCATTATCATTGGCTGCCACTTGTTTGCCTTTGTTACTGTTACTGTGAAACGATCTTGGCTTTTGGAAAGTGTTCCCCTACTTTATTTACCGTGTCATTTTGGATATGAAGGCATTGTGCTTTGATGTAGCTAATAAAATGACTTGTGTCATCCGCTCAGAAGTATTTTTTTTTTTTACCGCTTTCAGATGGAAACATAAATAATAATACACAATGCTCATTTTAATCTTAACAAAACATAGGTTTAATTTTTACATAACACAAATTATAAAACAGTGTTAATTTAGGTTCTGTCTGTTTAAGGAAGGATCTTTTCTGGTCATCACCCTCATGCATCAATTTGCTGAACATAACAAATAGTGCTACTGCCACTCTTACAGTATAAAAAGGCAGTGGCACTGCCAAGTGGAACGGAAAATGAAACAAATATGGATTGCAGAGAGTAGCGCGTTGTATGGTGTGTATTTTGCACATACACATACTACATACACAAGATGAGAGAAGGAGGAGGAAGAATGAAATGAGCATCCAAGTGCATCACTTTAAATAAATGTAAAGCCTTTTACCTTATTCTCATCTCTATCCTGTGCCACTATTTTTCTAGTCAAATGAAGGCAATTCTGAGAATGGCTGCAGTACAGTGAGGCACAAAAATGCACTTTTTACAGCATGAAGTGTTGATAAGGTGGTGTCCTTCAAAATCGGAATTAAAGCATTAATTGGTGTGCATTCAGCAAATGAGCAAAAACAAACCCGTAACTATTATTGTTATTATCTTGTCCTGATAGGTCTTACAGAAAATCCGTTTCTCCGAACACACAGCTGTTCCACACAACTGCACAGTAACAGCTGCAACCACTGAAATGTTTTATTTTTCTTTAGGTGACTTGAAGTTTGATTTTTTTTTCTCCTTTAATCCATTCAATTTTTGTTTTTCATTAACAGCTGCTGTTTTTTTATTTATTTAATTTTTTTTGGCTCTTTCTCGATTGCTGGCCAGCACCCCTAATTTTTTTTCTTTTTGCCCTTTGAGAGCAAAAGGTTTAAAGATCAGAGCTACAATGACAATAATTAGTAACTGGATCAAGGCAGAAGCTCTGTCAATGCGTATTGATGCAATAGCTGCAATCTGATGAAGTCTGGATGATCTGAAAGCATTAAAGAATCTCGGGAGTGCAATGGAACAATAAAGACTGCGCTAGTAATTCTATCTATCTATCTATCTATCTATCTATCTATCTATCTATCTATCTATCTATCTATCTATCTATCTATCTATCTATCTATCTATCTATCTATCTATCTATTATATAGTACCTTTCATATCTATCTATCTATCTACAGTTATATGAAAAAGTTTGGGACCCCTTCTTAATTCTTTGGATTTTTGTTTCTAATTGGCTGAGCTTTCAAAGTAGAACTTCCTTTTAATATCTGACATGCCTTATGGAAACAGTAGTATTTCAGCAGTGACATTCAGTTTACTGGATTAACAGAAAATATGCAATATGCATTATAACAAAATTAGACAGGTGCATAAATCTGGGTACCCCAACAGAGATATGACATCAATACTTAGTTGAGCCTCCTTTTGCAAATCTAACACCCTCTAGACGCTGTCCTCCTATAGCCTTTGATGATTGTCTGGATTCTGGATGGAGGTATTGTTGACCATTCTTCCATACAAAATCTCTCCAGTTCAGTTCAATTTGATGGACAGTCTGCTTCAAATCATCCCATAGATTTTCGATGATATTCAAGTCAGGGACTGTGACGGCCATTCCAGAACATTGTACTTTTCCCTCTGCATGAATGCCTTTGTAGATTTCGAACTGTGTTTTGGGTCATTTTCTTGTTGGAATATCCAACCCCTGCGTAACTTCAACTTTGTGACCGATACTTGAAAATTATCCTGAAGAATTTGTTGATCTTGGGTTGAATTCATCTGACCCTCGACTTTAACAAGGTCCCCAGTCCCTGAACTAGCCACACAGCCCCACAGCATGATGGAACCTCCACCAAATTTGACAGTAGGTAGCAGGTGTTTTTCTTGGGAATGTTTTCTTTTACTGCCATGCAAAGCACTTTTAGTTCTGACCAAATAACTCAATTTTTGTCTCATCAGTCCAAAGCACTTTGTTCCAAAATGAATCAGGCTTGTCTAAATGAGCATTGGCATACAACAAGCGACTCTGTTTGTGGCGTGAGTGCAGAAAGGGCTTCTTTCTCATCACCCTGCCATACAGATGTTCTTTGTGCAAATTGCGCTGAATTGTAGAACGATGTACAGATACACCATCTGCAGCAAGATGTTCTTGCAGGTCTTTGGAAGTGATCTGTGGGTTGTCTGTCACCATTCTCTCAATCCTGTTCATATGCCGCTCCTGTATTGTTCTTGGCCTGCCAGACCTGCTGGGTTTAACAGCAACTGTGCCTGTGGCCTTCCATTTCCTGATTCCATTCCTTACAGTTGAAACTGACAGTTTAAACCTCTGAGATGGCTTTTTGTAGCCTTCCCCTAAACCAGGAGACTGAACAATCTTTGTTTTCAGATCTTTTGAGAGTTGCTTTGAGGATCCCATGCTGTCACTCTTCAGAGGAGAGTCAAAGGGAAGGAAGCACAACTTGCTATTGACCACCTTAAATACCTTTATATCTCATGATTGGACACACCTGTCTGTGAAGTTCAAGGCTTAATGAGCTCATCCAACCAATTTGGTGTTGTAAGTAATCAGCATTGAGCAGTGACAGGCATTCAAATCAGCAAAATTACAAGGGGACCCACATTTGTGCACAGCCAGTTTTTCACATTTGATTTAATTTCATACAACTAAATACTGCGCCACTAAAAATCTTTGTTTGGAAAACACCGCAGTACTCAGATGTTCCTAGGAAATGAAACACATATCACTGTTATCTTTTTTGTTGAAAGGAGAGTCAATTATTATGAAGGGTGAGAGGGGTTCCCAAACTTTTTCATATAACTGTATTATATAGTACCTTTCATATCTATCTATCTATCTATCTATCTATCTATCTATCTATCTATCTATCTATCTATCTATCTATCTATCTATCTATCTATCTATCTATCTATCTATCTATCCACTAATGTCTGAACTCTGCAATCTCTTGTGGTACTATGGAATAGTTAGTCGTGATGAAGGCTATGAGCTAGGAAATGCCTGTCCTTAGTACAGCAATCACATTGCATGGATCTACACACATAAGTAGCACAGCCTTGTATTTCTGACCAGCACCATACAGAGTGCGCTCTTAGATGCTCTGTTTGCAACACACAAATGGCTGTTTCCTCATGCTGATTACAGTAATTGCATGTTCTGAACCAGTTTGCTACAACACCACCCTGCCACAGACCAAGTCGTAGCTCTGTTTAGTGAAGAGCATGCAGGACAGAAGCATGCCATTTCAAGGGTAAAGTAGGAGAAAAGTAAAAGGAAACACCCAAACAATTACCTTTGCTGAATTCACAGTGCGGCATATTGTAGTGAAAACCGAAATGGAAGGACTGAGGTATACACCAACTTACAGGTTCAGCACAGTAACAGGCGAGTTTATTGAATAATAATAAACAATAACAGTGTGTTCTAAGAGCCTAAGCTGTCCCATTGTTACAGACAAGGGTATAAACACCTCTACAACAACAAATGTGAGCTGCAAACAAAACTAGCTCTATACCACTGTCGGTATCGTTATGTTAATAATCAGTGGGGGTGCTGAGCTAATGCCATCACTAATTTCAGAGTGGGGCTTTTACTGTAATTATATTGCTTCCATCTAACAGTTGTGGTACGCGGCTGGGGGTCAGACCCGGCCGGGACACCTGGAAGGACTGGGTCATGGCTTAATTATCCTCGGGGCCACGAGGGGGCAACCACCCTGGAGTAGAAGAGGCCCATGGAAGGGGAGCAGGGAGGCTCAAGACCGTTGGGGCCTCTGGTCACCGCCAGGGGGTGCCCCAAGCCTCATGGAGCCTGGGACTTATTCATTTCCGCCACACCCATGGAGGACGATCCTTCCAGGGTCACCCAGAGTGCTTCCAGGTGCTCTCCTGATGCTTCCGCCACACCAGGACGTGACGTCAGGTAGAACACCTGGAGCTCATCCGGGTGAGGATAAAGGGGGCCGCCTCCCTCCTGTCAGAGAGCTGGAGTCAGGAGCAGGAGCAGGATGAAGCTCCTGGAGAGAGAGGACAGGTGGCCCAGGGACGAGGAGAGAGAAGGCCCAGGAGAAGGGAGACTGGGGCTAGAAGCACGTTGTGAGTTGTGCGGGACTGAGTAGTGTTGTTGTGTGGAGAAGAAAATAAAAGTATCTTGATAAAGATGTGGTCTCAGTCTGGTGGTGTCCGGGCAAGTCTCACACAGTCTATGTCCTGTTTCTCAAATCCTTATGTGGTTTGCCAGCAGAGGTGCTGGTAGCGGATGGGCTCCTGCCATTTATGCACCCAATATAGCAAAGTACGTTAGGGTTCCATGGCAATGTGTAAGTTGTATTTACTCTGAGTGGAGATGCATGAACAAGTGGTCCTGTGGTGTTAATGGGGAGTTTGGCTGGACCTGCATTCATGTGCACAATACAGCTGGTTTTCTTGTTAGCGCTCTGGGGTTTGCAGTTAAGGCACCTGCCACTATGGAGATAAAAGGAGCCAGAATTGAGAGAGAGAAAAGGTACAGGCAAAAAGGAGAATAAAAAAGACAGGTTAAAAGAAAGAAGAAGAACACAAAGAAAGAAAAGGAGAAACGTCAGGATCATGGGAGAGTGAGGAGGCAGGTAGGTTGGGAAGTGGCCCCGAGTGGAGCATTGGCACTTTGCGGTTAGGGTTAGTGGAGGTTAGGGTTAGGGTTAGGTCTCTCCTGCTGATTGTCCGGATTGGCAGGAGTGACCAACTGCTCCGTTCGAGGGACAGCGGCTCGGGAGAAAGGAGCAGGACTTACCGTGTTTCATGCTGAAGGCCAGAGTATGGTAGTTGAAACATGACTTCCAGTAAAGGGTCGACTGCGCCTGTTGGAGGATATCTCATGTTGCTGAAGGGACTGTAATAGGTGAGCAGATGAGACATCAGTATTTAGAAGGAAGCACAGCGGCTCATGATGGTTTTAACAGTCAGATCCTGACCACATTTTTAACCTGTTTTTGGATTGATTTATTGATGATTTTAACTTCCACTATGAACACTGTTTTTATTATGAATTATTTATTAACTATGAGATGACTTTACTGCACTTTATTTATTGTTTGAACGCTGTGAAAAAGGAACTGAGTACTCTGATGCACCAACTCTTGCTGTTGCCTCCTTACCCAGTCCATCCTTGATACATGACTACTGATGTCCCGGGTTCAAGGGGATGTTGCCAGCTGCATACAACCTCGGCATCATGTCCAGTCCTGCCCTGCTGGTAAAGAGCTGTCTGCCAGCTGCTATAGTCCTTTTTTCCTAAACCCTGTAATGAGTGATTTACACCACCATAACATGTTTTTCAATTTTCTGTTCAAGGCTTTCCACAATTCAGATTTTTCAGGCTTTAACGGGGTTCAGAGGGTTAATTAGGAGGTCTTATACCCAACCCAGGACCCCTTGTGTTTTACACCTTGTGTTTATACACAACTGTATACTCGTCTTGACTATTCCTTAGTTTTACACGTTATAATCACGTTTATAATACCTCAGGTTACTGTGTACACTAAGCACACTGTAATTAGGGACACTTCATCTTAAATGTTTTACCAAAAAAATTCTAAATGACTTGTCTCTAGGGCCAGGGTTGGAGAAGGCTGCCATCAAGGGTTAATTGCAGCCTCTTTTCAGTGCTTTCGTTGAGATGAGGCCAGACAACTATGGTGGTGTTGTGATTTCACATATTTCTCACATTATTCACTGGTCTGGCTACCATCCAAAATGTGGGGCACATCTACAGAAATTAATGCACAGCAACTTGTAATTACCTGCAGGAGTTACACTTTCAGGCATATTATTCCCAAGTGACTACCTACTGCATAATACTGCAAGTTCTCGACTCATGGAAAGGTACTGCGCCTAATTAGTCACCTGTTCTGCAGTCATGACAAGATAGCAACTCAAATTGCTTAATATATAAGGAAAGAAGGGGAAATGTGGAGAGATTTGGACAGAAAGGGGAAATCTGGAGGACCAGCAGGGTATAATAGAAAATCAAACTGCGGTTCTAGAAAACGCCCAGTTCAGTAGGTTGAGCTGTGCTGAGCACCTCACAAATAGGAAAGAGCCAGCCTGAGATTGGCATGCTAGGGACGGGCAGGATGCCCACCAACCTCTTTATGCGGGCTGATCTAATGGCCAGCTGAAAGTGATGCTACTCCTGATAAAGAGAGAAAGATGGTAGGCATGTGCCTCACTAAGTCAAAGGGACATAAGAATGGTGAAGGAAAGTAGTTGACGGCACATGCCAGGGCAGAGAGGTGGTGGTCTGATTTACATGCAGTGAGTACATTGTGAAAAAATAAAAAAAAGATGGAAGATTTATGGTTTTTGAACTTTGTAAAATAATTTCCATTGTATGAAGAAGGCAACTTCACTAACAACAAAAGGGAAAATTTATTCCCCCACTTTACAGGAGTGTAACCTGGGCGTAAAAATCTGAACACCTGATGAAGTTAGATAGAATTGTAACATGCATGATAAGATGTAGGGCAGAAATTGTGGCTCTGAGGCTAGGAATCCATGCCGGTAATCGGAAAATTGCCGGTTCAACATCTGTAAATGCCAGAAGTAATTCCACTTCATTGGCCCACTTGAGCAAGGCCCTTAGCCTGCAATTGCTCCTTCCTGGGTATGATGTTATTAACCTGCAACCAGCCTTTCAAGAAGGTTCTCCACATTTGCAGGGAAAACTCAGGGGTTGGTGCAGGATTGGCACCCCAGCCACTATAAAAATTCACACATTCAAACTAGTGTGGTGCTGAGGTGTCACCCATTGCACAGCCGCACTTAGGTCCTACTTTGGGATCCTGAGGTGGTTCGTCATGTGGTGGGTGAGGTTGCGCATGCTCCCAACCTCTGTGTGTGAATGTATGCTGTACAGGTGTGAAACCAGGACGTAAAAATCTGAACATCTGAGGAAGTTAGAGAGAACTGAACCATGCATTGATAAGATGGATGTATGATGTGTCACTGAAAGGCAGTGTGAAGAATGTCGATCTGCACAGAAGAGTGGATGTTAAACTTAGAAACGTTGCTTTGCAGAGGCAAAGGATGATGACAACTGTGTGAAATGAAGTCTTGATCTGTCGGTGAATGGTAAGAGGCCTAGAGGTTGGCCAAAGAACATTAGATTGATGAGGTGAGAAGATGTGTGAAGAAAAATACAGCTTACAGATGGTGATATGCATAATGAAAGTGGATGGAGAAGAGGAATTTGGAGTAAAACACAGCAGAACATATTGTGCTTAAACTTGTTAAATTCCCTTGAGGATTGTGAGGCACCAAACACTATTCTAGTAGCCTCAAAAGCTCTGAACAAGGTGCTACTCCATTGCAGAGCTTACTCACACTTACACCCACAAAGGCCCAGTTTATAACATCTGCATGTTTTTGGGAATGTGAGATGAAAACTGGAGGACCTGGAGAAAACCTCAAACTGACAAGAGAAGAATAGGCAAAGTCCACACAAACAACAACCGAGCATGGGATTTGAACCCAGGATGCCTGATACTAGAAGCAGCAATGTTAAAAATTGCCAACCTGGTACCCGACCATCTTAACAATAAATTTTAGATTCTAGGCATTTGTGATGTGTTATCCAGAGCTTCAGAGCTGTCACTTCATTAGTATATACAGTCATATGAAAAGGTTTGGGAACCCCTCTCAGCCTGCATAATAATTTACTTTCAGCAAAAAAGACGACAGTGGTATGTCTTTCATTTCCTAGGAACATCTGAGTACTGCGGTTTTTTCCGAACAAAAATTTTTAGTGAAACAGTATTTAGTTGTATGAAATTAAATAAAATGTGAAAAACTGGCTGTGTAAAAATGTGGGCCCCCTTGTCATTGTGCTGATTTGAATGCCTGTCACTGCTCAATGCTGATTACTTGGTTGGATGAGCTCATTAAGCCTTGAACTTCATAGTCAGGTGCGTCCAATCATGAGATATAAAGGGATTTAAGGTGATCAATTACAAGTTGTGCTTCCTTCCCTTTGACTCTCCTCAGAAGAGTGATAGCATGGGATCCTCAAAGCAACTCTCCAAAGATCTGAAAACAAAAATTGTTCAGTCTCCTGGTTTAGGGGAAGGCTACAAAAAGCTATCTCAGAGGTTTAAACTGTCAGTTTCAACTGTAAGGAATGGAATCAGGAAATGGAAGGCCACAGGCACAGTTGCTGTTAAACCCAGCAGGTCTGGCAGGCCAAGAAAAATACAGGAGCGGCATATGAGCAGGATTGTGAGAAAGGTTACAGACAACCCACAGATCACCTCCAAAGACCTGCAAGAACATCTTGCTGCAGATGGTGTATCTGTACATCGTTCTACAATTCAGTGCAATTTGCACAAAGAACATCTGTATGGCAGGGTGATGAGAAAGAAGCCCTTTCTGCACTCACGCCACAAACAGAGTTGCTTGTTGTATGCAAATGCTTATTTAGACAAGCCAGATTCATTTTGGAACAAAGTGCTTTGGACTGATGAGACAAAAATGGAGTTATTTGGTCATAACAAATAGCGCTTTGCATGGCGGAAGAAGAACACCGCATTCCAAGAAAAACACCTGCTACCTACTGTCAAATTTGGTGGAGGTTCCATCATGCTGTGGGGCTGTGTGACTAGTTCAGGGACTAGGGACCTTGTTAAAGTCGAGGGTCAAATTCTTCATGATAATGTTCAAGCATCAGTCACAAAGTTGAAGTGACGCAGGGGTTGGATATTCCAACAAGACAATGACCCAAAACACAGTTGGAAATCTACAAAGGCATTCATGCAGAGGGAGAAGTACAATGTTCTGGAATGGCCATCACAGTCCCCTGACTTGAATATCGTCGAAAATCTATGGGATGATTTGAAGCAGGCTGTCCATGCTCAGCAGCCATCAAATTGAACTGAACTGGAGAGATTTTGTATGAAGAATGGTCAACAATACCTCCATCCAGAATCCAGACACTAGTCAAAGGCTATGTTATGATGCATATTGCATATTTTCTGTAAATCCAATAAACTGAATGTCACTGCTGAAATACTACTGTTTCCATAAGGCATGTCATATATTAAAAGGAAGTTCTACTTTGAAAGCTCAGCCAATGATAAACACAAATCCAAAGAATTAAGAGGGGTTCTCAAACTTTTTCATATGACTGTATTTAGTGGAGGTTTAGACATTGTTCTTATGGGAAACTACATTTACAGGGTTTAAGCATAATGTACCAGGGTAGCATGGTGGCCACTGCTCCTGCCTCACTTCTGTAAGATGTTGGCCTATTCCCTGTCTTTGTAGATTTCCTACAGATACTCTGCTATTCCTCCACCATGCCAAGCATGTTCATGTTAGGTTGACAGTAGATTCTAATGAGACAATTGTTTCAACTTAGGGTTGATAATCCGGTTAAGGCGGAAGTCTGCTTTCTTAATAATCTTCTGGAGTTCCCTTTTGTCAAAACGCACAAATGTCATTAAACTGCGCAAAAAAGAGTTAAATGTCATCATTGGCCGTAGTGAATTAGAAAATAGGCATGCAGTCTAATTTTTATAAATATGTTTATTCAATGAGGGTGCAGGACAATGTTAAATGCATGGGGTGCCATCCGGGTAAAAAACCCTGGTTGATTCAAACAATAGCAGAAAAATAAACAGAAATTACGCACCTCAATGCACCATTTTAACAACAAGGTGGTCCCTCTCTGGGATGTCACATGAACGTTTCTGGCTTGGTTCAGCACAGAAGTATGGCCAACTTAGAAATGAGATGGCACCTTATGAGAGCGTTCTCCTTTTATATCGTGCAGATCTAAAGGGATGGGGCTTATTTATATTCAGTGCCCTCAAGGGGCTATTTCTCAAGCAAAAAAAAAAGGCAAGACTGTTAGCGACAGCGCCCCCTCTCGTCCCGGGGTGATACTACTTACTTTAGTCGAACCTGGAAGGTGAGCCCCTGACATACATGTGTGACAATGCCTAATAAGTTCTGGCTCCTGTGACCAGAAAATGAATGGGAGGATGGATATCAGACCATATTTGTAATTTTAATATGAAATAACTAGTGATGGACTGGCATCCTGTTTGGGGTTGGCTTCTACAGCTTACAAGATGCTTTTTTGGGAAAGACTTTGATTCCCTTTGACTTTGTAATGAAAAAAGCAGATTAATAAAAATGGACTGTAAGACTGATATGACATATTTTGCTTCAGTGTGTGTTTTCTGTCCATTAGTGGGTTCTGTCCATCCAAGATCACAATACCTTGTAAGCAGTATTTGAGGCGATACCCTATTGGCGCTCCTTTCTAGTGCAGTTTCACTCATGGTGAGGGACTGTTATTATTGCAGTTATTTATAACACCACTAGTGTTCTATTTTCATTTTAAAATGAGAAATGTAAATGTTTGCTGGCAACACATCAGCCTCTGTATAATCAACCTTGGCACGGCTCTTTAAATAAACCCGTTTATCCCAAGCAATTAATGACCTTTCTTGCAGCCAGCAATGTTTTTCTTCTGTGAGGTTTATCATTTTTACTGTATGACTGTTGCCAGTGTGCATTAGTTAAAATTTCAATTACCCATTGGTGAGAATTTTGTTTCATGAATGACTTCAGAAAAACATGAAATGGAAGGATAAGAAAAGAAGAAGAATGCTTTTTAAAATACTTTTATATAAACAGATGCCTTGTGTAGATGCTGTATCTTAGCTAATAAAAGTCTAATCCAAATGTTGAACAGCCTTCAGTGAGGTCACGATGGCTACCATAGGTCTAATCTTAGTTATATGGGCACCAAATGGACACCCACCATGTGTGATCAAGTTGCTTATACAGTATAATATTACAGACCTTATAAATTGTGACCCAAGTGCTTGGTGCTGTTGGAATCGCCAAGCAGTCTTCGGTCACCAGCTAGCAGCTTTCTTCTTGGGCAGCATGCCTTCCCACACAATTCCTAATCTTTTGAAAGACTTCCCAGTTCACAAGTGTTGATTGGAAGGCAGGAGCACCACCAATTTGGCACAAATCAGGCAGAAGAAAGAGAGAACTACAGCAACACATGCCAGTGCGGGATCACAATGGTTACTACCAGTGACTGGGCAACAAGCAGGACAGCCAGGCTTAAAAAATAGTAAGAGATTGTGAGACATAGCCCAGGGATGGCAGTCAAGTGGTTGCAGGATGTTCTGGCGACGAGAAATGGTTGTTGTTGAACTTTGAAAGTTAAATGCTGGCAATACATGTGCTAGAGGGTGCACACTCCCAAGTTTGAGTGAATACGAGCATATTGTGTACTGTATTTTAAGGAACAGTCTGAGAAGGATCAAGAGCTCAGAGATACAAGGGAGCACTAAAGGGATCTCCAGACTGGGGTTGCTGGAGCAAACGTTGCATTGTCCTTGACCCTAGAAGTTAGTTCAGGACTTGCTTGAAGTAACTCCCAGACGAAAGCCACCTCATGACCAAAGATATATTGAGTTTACAATCAGGTGATACGTTGAAGTGAAGGTCAAACTAGATAGATAGATAGATAGATAGATAGATAGATAGATAGATAGATAGATAGATAGATAGATAGATAGATAGATAGATACTTTATTAATCCCAAGGGGAAATTCACAATTAATTCATTCATTCATAATCTATATATATAAAATTCTTTTCGCGTTTGAAATGGAAATTATGTATGACCACGTGATATGGAAATTACGTATGAAACGGAAATTATGTATGACCACGTGATATGGAAATTATGTCTGAAACGGAAATTATGTATGACCACGTGATATGGAAATTATGTATGAAACGGAAATTATGTATGACCACACGATATGGAAATTACGTATGAAACGGAAATTACGTATGACCTCACGATATGGAAATTACGTATGACCACAGAACATATTATAATACAGGAACTAGCCAGGCGCGTTCTGACAGAGAAGTTTTATTTATTCGTCCACGTGACTTTCACTGAAACTGCCACATTGTAACTTTTTTTTAGTTGGCAGGACTTGATAGTAGAAGAGATGAGGAAAACAGCTTTGCGTCTTTCTACTTTTTAACTGCGTCGAGCTGTAAACAATGTGAAGATGAGACCACCTTCAGCGCGAGGAGTCGTGAGAACAAAGTGGACGCTGGGAGGCGTGGAATGTCGGGCTGCTCCGCCGAGTCGAGAGCCAGTCCTCTCTTCTCGCACTGTTTGTGACACTTCAAGTCCCCCATCGGCTCCTGGGAGAGTGGAAATCTTTGCGAATGACGCCATCGAAGCAGGACTCTGTTTGTAAATTGCCCTGCACAACTACTTACTGTCCCTTAAGGTAAGTTCGGGTCACTAAAACCCCGCAACATTCAAGGTTGCTTTTGTGATTAATTATTTTAACAAGTAAATCACAGGCATGAAGTGCAAGGTTGTCAGACAAAAATTTGGACGATCGCATAGAAAATGTAATTTCTATACCACAGCGGTCGTGTAGCGCCTTTCACAAGGGATCTACTACTTACCTGTTGTGTTATAGCGCCTTTAAAATGTAGTTTACCTGAAACCACTCCAGTAGTGCTCAATGAAATCTTTACTTCTTAAATGTTAATGTTTTACTGTTTAATATCTTATAGACTACATTTTATTTTTTTCCCTTGCACTCAGTGAGCGAAGCCACTGGGTAATCAACTAGTTAATTAATAAATTCAAAACTAGAGCAAGGAAGAGAGGCCAGAGATAATAACAAAGGGAGTGCATTGCAAACCCCGTTGAGGTGAATGAGGTGCACCTTATAGTCAGATGATTAGTGACGAGCAAAACAATTTGCAGTTCACATATGTCTGACATTTAGTATTAAAATCAAGGTCTCTATTAAAGAAAAATACCATTTCCTGTCACGTGTAGACACTTCTGTACCTGTCAGCTGAGTGTTGTAAATGTTCTACTGGTACAATCTTGGCAGTCACAGTCCTAAAGATGTATTGAAGACTGAAAGGTGACTCAAAGCTCTACCGTGCATGGAGCTTGCATACCATCAAGAAACCAGAAAGGGTGCTTGCTTCTTAGGTAATGTTAATTCCCGTGTAGTTAGTTTTTCCTGTGGGGAAAAACACAGTAATATGCATGACACTGCAATTTGTTGTATCTTCATATGAAAAATATGCAGCATCATATCCCATTTCTGAAAATGCACCTGTGTAGCACTGTGAATAAGAAACATAAATAGAACTGTTTTTACTGGCGTGTAGGCGATTACCTGCACTGCACAACTGCAGACAAGAACACGGGTAAATACAGAAGTTTTGGACAATGCTTTAGGGAGCAATATCTAACCCCAAAAGAGTGAGTTTTAGTGAGATTTTTTTTTCAATTCAGAAATTAACTGTAAAATGATTTTCGTGTCAGTTTCATTCAACAGTATGCAAATTGAAACTTGGCTATTTTCGCTCCTCGCTACAGGCGATCAAGACCAGTACAGATAGGCCCAAAAGAGGCTACAGGGTTCTCATTTTACCAGTTTTATTTGCAACTAGAAACTATAAATGTTGCAGACAGGTAATAGAATAAATGTTAAAATATTTGATATCTCTTGCTTTACGTGAACACTCAGCGTCCATCATACTCCTTTCTTCAGTTTCCTTATATGTTTCAGCCTCTCTTGCCTGGCTCTTCCTCTCACGATCCACATTCCCATAAAGCCTGCTTCTCAGACTCTATCGTTTTGAGGCGTGTTGCTTGCCTCCTGTCCAACATTTGACTACCACCAATGGTAGACGGGGTTCCGTTACCTGCTGTGAAAACATCATTTGTATTCTCGCAAATGCTTCCTATCTTTGAAGACAACTCTCAGTGTTCCTTCTGTACCTTTGCTTGGTATCCTTGGGTGAGTTGTTGTGGAAAATACTTAGTAAAGAATGAGTCCTGAGTCGCTGTTACAAATGAACTCCAAAATTAACATCTTTTATGTAAACCAACTGGTGGAGCCCCATTTGCTTTTCTTCAGTGCAACTTGGAAGACTGAAGAAATATGACAAAATAGCTTCCTTTAATCATCTGGGTTCATTTATATATAAATAACTAGGATGCATTTCAATTACTCCAGTCAGCAAAAAGATACATGGTATATTCTAGTAATGCCCCTTACACCATCAGTCAGTCATTATCCAAACTGCTATATCCTAACACAGGGTCACACAGGTCTGCTGGAGCCAATCCCAGCTAACACGGGAACAAACCCCGGGCAGGCTACTGCAGGGCAGAAACACAAACACACACACTAGGGATAAGTTAGGACCACCAATGCACCTAACCTGCATGTATTTGGACTGTGGGAGGAAACCCATGCAGACACGGGGAGTACAAGCACACTTCATGCAGGGAGGACCCAGGAAGCGAACCCAGTTCTCCTTACAGCGAGGCAGTAGTGCTACCCACTGCGCCACCATGCCGCCCTCCCTTACACCATCAAAATATGTAAAGTCTCGAATTAGTTAAACTTATTAAAAGTGTTAAGTATATATCTGGCTCAAAGAAATAACTATCTACATATAAGAACTCTTATCAGAGAACAAAGTTAAATGCAATATACTGTACAGTTTATTTTCTAATTTAAATGTGCTTCAAGGACCTTTGTTGTTTTTCCTTACAGTGTCAACCTCGCTTGCCCCGCGCTTTCTGTCTTTATTGTACTTGACTTGAGCAACCAAAGCATATTAGACCAAAGCCAAACTGACCAATCAGATTGCTTGTTGTGACACAGACAGTAACATTTTATCCATCCATCCATCCATGTTCCAACCCGCTGAATCCGAACACAGGGTCACAGAGGTCTGCTGAAGCCAATCCCAGCCAACACAGGGCACAAGGCAGGAACCAATCCTGGGCAGGGTGCCAGCCCACCACGTTGGGTAACGTTTTATTTTCTAGTAAATTTGTGCTCATTCCTTCCTTGTGCTATTTTGTAAGAAGGGGCTACTGCTAAGGTTCTCCCCTTATAACACCTGGGCTAAGAAGTGTATGAGAGCAGCAGTACATTGCATGGAGATACGTCACTCAAAAGAGTGAAAGAACAAGGAGGGTGTCATTTAAGAGGTGAGGGAGCCTGGAATGAGCTAGCCTTGGGGGATAAGGGAACTGGAAAAGAGCTAGCCTTACTGTCCAATACAGGGTGGGGGACAAACAGTCTTTTCAGGTACACCCTACAGTGTTTCATTAAGGCGTATGCTTGTGCTCCATGGACCTCAGGGGCTTCGCAGGGAGAAAACCTGCACAACAACAATCCTCTTTTGAAATTGTTTATAAGCAATACAGTTGTGGGACTCTTTACCCTGCATAATTATTCACTTCTCAGTTGTTGCCATTTTTTTGTTGCTCAGGTTATCATCTACACTCTCACATCGTTAGTACTGCTTTGCCAAATAAGACAATTAGTTATGTGTTTCGATATATGCTGCATAGTACATGTGAGGTCTCTTAAATTTTGTAGAAAACCCTGCAGTCTGTCACAGCGCTGCCCCTCGTAGGTGCCTCTTGTGTTATACTATGGTGTTGCCAAAGGGGCTCCCAATAACAACATGTACATTGAAAAACACACCAAGAATTCTTGGTCTGTGCCTACACTATCTGTATATATTTTTTTCTAAATATTTTACATGCTGCTGTAGGTGTTGTGTAAGAGAGGTCATGTTATTTCATGTTACTCCACCTCCATGCCGGAATCCACAGGAAAAACCTGCTGGACACTGACTCATTCTAGACTGAAGTACAAACAAATTAAACTGTGCATGTCATTACAAGAGATCACATTGCTGAAAAGGGCTTTAGAGAGCAGACGGTTACATTCACGGAACTGTCCTGAACATATCTGCAGGGAAAACAGAAATCGCAGCTGCAGAAGCAACCCTGTGATCCAGCTGTTCTTCTAATATGTGACCTAAATACACCTCTTGATATACACGTGTGGGTGGGGGGCATTAGATTTGATGTATATACTGTATATTCTCCTGTTTCTTCAGTCTAATTTGTACTGGTTTTATATCAGCAGACAAATGTGAATGGCACTGCTGTTGGTAGCAGGGCACATAAAAAGCTCCAGCAAATACCCACCAATATACACACTCTATGTGTGTGTGTGTGTTTGTGTGCGTGTGCATAGGTGTGTGTGTGTGTTGTGTAATGAATGTCCCAAAGCACATCCTAAACAAATATTGGGTAAACATAAGCAGAGATATGGGCCATGACACCAGGTGCTGTGAGATGCCACTGCTAACCTCCACAATTGAGTAGAAATGTCTAACCAAACTCTCCTCCAATAGAAATCACATTTCTTACATCAGCTAGGCCATCTCATACTGGAAAGGTTCCGCTTTCTAATATTACTTGATTTTCTGAATCCATTCATTCATCCATTTATCCATCCAACATTGTATAGAACCCAGTTATTCCAAATTAGGGTTTTGGAGGCTGGTGTCTGTCCTGGCAGCATAAAGTAGAATGCAGGAACAAAATCTGGGTGGTACACCAAATTATTACATAACACAGAATTGCCGGTTTTCTTGGAATGTGGGAGGAAACTGGAATACCTGAAGAAAAGAAAAAACCCACAGAAACACAAAACGATTGTGTAAACTCCACAAAGGTAAAGAGTGAGAGTAATGTAGTATCACGAAACACTAGGCTTGGTTTAAAATGATAGTAGATAGATAGATAGATAGATAGATAGATAGATAGATAGATAGATAGATAGATAGATAGATAGATAGATAGATAGATAGATAGATAGATAGATAGATAGATAGATAGATAGATAGATAGATAGATAGATAGAAAGGAAAGACACTATAAGGTAGATAGATAGATAGATAGATAGATAGATAGATAGATAGATAGATAGATAGATAGATAGATAGATAGATAGATAGATAGATAGATAGATAGATAGATAGATAGATAGACTGCAAAAAATGAAATCTTAACAAGCCAGACAATCTTGAAAAGAAATAATAGATCTTGTTTTTTTATTTTAAGAATAACTGACTTGAGTAGATTTGTATGTGAAAGATATATAATCTCATTTTTAGAAAATTTAACAAGTTAACAAGTTAAACTTTCTCACTGTATTGGCAGATAATTTTGCTTGATTCTAATACCTTTTTCTTGTTTTTTATTTATTTTTTCTCATTTTTTCACACTGATTTTTTGCAGTGTAGATAGATAGATAGATAGATAGATAGATAGATAGATAGATAGATAGATAGATAGATAGATAGATAGATAGATAGATAGATAGATAGATAGATAGATAGATAGATAGATAATGAAAGGCACTATATGATAGATACTTTAAAGGGGTAAAATGTTTTGTGCTCTTTGTCTTGATGTATTCTCCTATACTAAATTTTAGTAAGGGGTGGAACAGTGGTGCAATGGCTTCAAGTCTGGGTTCGTATACTAGTCTGTTTATTGTTCTTGTAGAGTTTACACAATTTCCTAGTCCAAATGTGAATTTCCTCTGTTTTTCTCTTAAAGAGGTGCAATTTAAGTAGATTTGCATCTCTAAGTGAATGTATGTGTAAGTGTGGGCTGCAATCTATCTATCTATCTATCTATCTATCTATCTATCTATCTATCTATCTATCTATCTATCTATCTATCTATCTATCTATCTATCTATCTATCTATCTATCTATCTATCTACAGTCATATGAAAAAGTTTGGGACCCCCTCTTAATTCTTTGGATTTTTGTTTATCATTGACTGAGCTTTCAAAGTAGCAACTTCCTTTTAATATATGACATGCCTTATGGACACAGTAGTATTTCAGCAGTGACATTGAGTTTATTGGATTAACAGAAAATATGCAATATGCATCACAACAAAATTAGACAGGTGCAGAAATGTGGGCACCCCAACAGAGATATGACATCAATACTTAGTTGAACCTCCTTTTGCTAATCTAACAGCCTTTAGACTCTGTCCTCCTATAGCCTTTGACGAGTGTCTGATTCTGGATGGAGGTATTGTTGACCATTCTTCATACAAAATCTCTCCAGTTCAGTTCAATTTGATGGACAGCCTGCTTCAAATCATCCCATAGATTTTCAATGACATTCAAGTCAGGGGACTGTGACGGCCATTCCAGAACAGATCTCTCTATCTATACACACACACACACACACACACATATATATGTAATGTATGCACATTATATATTGCATGCTGTCAATACTTTCTGTGTTTGTGTATTTTGTTGATATTGATATTGTATTATTGTCAACTGTTCTGAGGAGACATGCAAGTAACAATTTCTCTGCACAACTGTATCTGCACTATATACTATGTAGTTAGTGTAGGGCCCAGTAAACCTGTTAAAAGTTATTTCGAAGCTGAAAAAAAAGAAAGTTAAAAACACAACATTTCAGCTGTAAAGCCTTAGAACTAAAAAAGGAAAGAATGGGTAACATAAGAAACCTCAAAATTTGACAAACGAAAGCAGACCATTCAGTCCATCAGGCCCGTTTGTTGAGCTAATAGATAAGTTGTCCCAGTATCTCATCCAGATTTTTCTTAAAGATTGTCAAGGTTTCTGCTTTAACTCCATGTCTTGGTAGTTTGTTCCAGAGTCCCACGACTCTTTGCGTAAAGAAGTGCTCTCTGGTTTCAGTCTTAAAAGCACTTCCCCTTAATTTCTACTGGTTTCTTCTAATACTTGATTCACCCTTAATGTGAGAAAATGTTGCTGATGGTTCTACTTTATTAATGCCTTTGAGAATTTTAAATACCTGGATACCTTATCTGCTCAAGACTAAGTAGATAGCAAATGTTAGGAGGAAAAGGAGGGAGCAAAGGCAGGGCAGATGAAAAGAGAAAAGGTGAGAGTAGGTGAGGAAAAGCTGCCATTAGAGAAGATAAAGATAGAGATTAAAAGTTAGTCAGTCATTAAGACCTGAAGAAATACATGATCCCAGGCTGAGAATTGTCCTCACAGGTGGTGCAGTGGTAGTGCTGCTGCTTTGCAGTAAGGAGACTGTGGAAGATTGTGGGTTCGCTTCCCGGTTCCTCCCTGTGTGGATAGTGCTTTGAGTACTGAGAAAAGCGCTATATAAATGTAATGAATTATTATTATTAATGAGCTTGGATCCTTCTATTTGTCTTTGAAAAGTGTCTTTGAAGCCCTGTGAAAAAACACAAACAGGATGATCAGTGTGGCTATGAATGAGGGATATGAAAAGTTCTGTTACAGGCTTTGTAAAATCTTTGATCCTAACTGTTCAAATGTTACAGTTCTAATTGTAGTTCTAAGTGCCGCTAGCGTATCTGAAGCTGATTTCCCCAATTTGCACATGAACTTGATGTTAGCACATTGTTCAAACTGTGACATTGCGGCAAATAACTATGCACGTGTCTAACTCATACGGTAATGTAAAACAATACTACGCGCCAAAACCAATCCAGACCAGTTGTAACTGGTCTATAGACCTGCGGTGCTCCCCTCCACAACAATGTGTGCGTAATGTGATCTCTCACTCTCCCGCTATATCACAATTCTGGGTATTTTTGACTGCCCCTCATATATACTATATATAATTGACAACAAACAACTTTATATTCTGCATCTGTCTGTTGTATCAGGTTTCTATGTTCTCCCTGTTTATGTGTTGGTTTTCCTCCCAAAACTCCAAAGATGTGCAAGTTAGATACGTTCGGTGACTCAAAACTGGGCCTGTAAACATTTAGTACTGTGGTTGATTTTTAAACCACCTATTTGCAAGAACCATATTGCGCCATTGCTTTATATAGGATGTAAATAAGAGATAACAGAAAGGGTTGGGGACCAGTTGGAACCCCATTTAATATTGGGTGAATAAATGAAAGTAAACGAAAATGTTTGCAAATGTTGTGATCCTTCAGATCCTCTTGCAAGCTAGCAGGCTCAACGATGGCTTCTGTGGAGGAGCTCCATTCTCTTCTGAACTGGTTCCGGAAATGATTCTCAGTCTCCAGCGATGGTGTTCTTTAAATAACTTGTGGGACGGAAGAGGGAGCCAAACTAGAAGTGAGATTAGTGGTCATGATGTGACTCGTCCTGTGGTCTGTGGGTGACCAGTAGTCACGTAGTGTTGCGTGGATGCTCCTTACGCACACATGTGCAACAATGTGAAAAAATGAGTTATGTTTGACTTAAAACTAGCATACCGTGTACAGTATCAGTGGCATGTGCTATACTAATAATAATAAATCAGTAACAAATCGATTAAGTCAATTAGAATTTTAACCTCTGCAGGGCCACTGTATTTTCTGCCTTGCTCTCGAAACTGTCAGGATAGTCTCTGGTCCCCATTACCTGAAACTGGATTAAGCCGATTTGACACTGTATGTTTTTAGTAGTTTTTACTTGCATTATAAATTCAACAAACCACAATATCTTCAGTAATATACCTGTAACACTGTTATTTTTAATTTCGACACCTATTCCAATCTGTATGTGAGAATGTGGGCATAATGTCTCTTCGCCACATCACTTGACAATGAAGTTTACTGCATAAAAATAGAATGCTACTTTTAATTTTGGCAACCCTCATTTGATTTGAAATAATATAAAAGCAAGTCTTCTGAAATAACGGGTGCTCACGGATTGCTTTAAAGATGTGATTCATTCTAGTTCGGCTTAAAGTCCCATTTTACTCAGTTAGACTTTGCAGGTTTAGCATAAGAAATCTTAAAGCAATATATTCTTCAGCATGCGACAAAGTCTAAACTCCAGAAAAACTATAATCTGTCTTCATTATTTCAATATTTTATGCAAGACAACTCCCCTAGTCCCAAAACTGCAATTTGTGTTTATTCTAGCAAAGAAACCGTCGGCTGCCTGGTGTTTTCTTTCCGATGGACTTTACATGCAGGGTGAGGCTATCCAATTCATTTCAATAAGATGTCCAGCAGGTCCCACATCATTATGTCTAAAAAATTACAAAGCCCAGATAAGAGCCTACTCCGGCTCGCTATCTCATTCAACCTTCTATTCTGAAGCAGTTCTCAATCACGTCTTTGCTTGTCGGTTTCCAAGACTTTGAATCCAATGTTATTTGTCATTTGGAGCATTTTGTAATACAGCACCACAAATCAGTAGTGGCAGCATCATTAATTTAGTGAACAAATGCATATGTATTCAGATGGGACTGAACAGGAGATCACTTTTTAGACATGTCACAACAATAAAAAAAAACTATCCAATTTATTTTATGTTTATATAATTAAATGCAGAGATTTTTTGTCATTCCATGATGGGGTTCTTAAATGTTGTCTGTAGTTGCCACTCTTTCTTGTGCCCTGGACCTCTTGTGTCAGCAGTTGGAGTTATAGCAGGTTTTAAAAATTGATATATACTTTTATATCAATATATATACAGTATATAAAAGGATGGGATGGCAGCACAGTAGTTCACTGGAGCACAGGGATATGGGTTCAGGTCCCAGTTCAATCATGACCAAAGTCAGGCTTGCATATTCCATCTGTGTTGGTGTGGGATTTTTGGCTACTTATTTCCTCCTTCTTTGCAAATACATGAATGTCAGGGTAACTACCCTCTTAAATAGGGCCACTGTGACTGAGGAAGGGCATGTGGGGGAGTGTGCCCTTCTAGGAGTTGCTTTTTTTGACCAGAATCACCTCTTAATTGCATCTTGTGCACTTGTAAGTTAGATATGTGGATCTGCATGGAAGATGAAATAGAAGGAGAAAGAAAAAAGAAACGTACCATTCTGAAACCATCCAAATCCATTTGAGGGTTACAAGCAGGTGACGTTTATCCTGGCATCATTGGGCACAGAGCAGGAACCAGCCAATCCAAACAGAATGAATTTAGAATCACCAATCCACATAACTAGCAGGTCTTGTTATGGAGGTGTGGGAGGAAAACTCACACAAAAATAAGGAGGACATGTAGATGCCATTCAGGGAGTGACTAAGTGAGGCAATTACTGCTCCTTAGGGACAAGCTGACAGAGATGGGAGTAGATTCATACCTGGTGGAATGGATCGTGGACTATCTTACAAACAGACCTCAGTATGTGCGTCTCGGGAACTGCAGGTCTGACATTGTGGTCAGCAACACAGGAGAGCCGCAGGGGACTGTACTTTCTCCGGTCCTGTTCAGCCTATATACATCAAAATTCCAATACAACTCTGAGTCCTGCCACGTGCAAAAGTTTGCTGATGACACTGCTATTATGGGCTGCATCAGGAGTGAGCATGAGGAGGAGTATAGGAACCTCATTAAGGACTTTGTTAAATGCTGCACCTCAAACCACCTACAACTGAACACCAGCAAAACCAAAGAGCTGGTGGTGGATTTTAGGAGGCCCAGACCCCTCATGGACCCCATGATCATCAGAGGTGACTGTGTGCAGAAGGTGCAGACCTATAAATACCTGGGAGTGCAGCTGGATGATAAACTGTACTGGACTGCCAATACTGATTCTTTGTGCAAGAGAGGACAGAGCCGGCTATACTTCCTTAGAAGACTGGCGTCCTTCAACATCTGCAATAAGATGCTGCAGATGTTCTATCAGACGGTTGTGGCGAGTGCCCTCTTCTACGCGGTGGTGTGCTGGGGATGTAGCATTAAGAAGTGGGGTGCCTCAAGCCTGGACATACTGGTGAGGAAAGCAGGCTCTATTGTAGGCACAGAGCTGGACAGTTTGACATCCGTGGCAGAGCGAAGGGCGCTGAGCAGACTCCTATCAATCATGGAGAATCTACTGCATCCACTAAACAGGATCATCTCCAGACAGAGGAGCAGCTTCAGCGACAGACTGCTGTCACCGTCCTGCTCCACTGACAGACTGAGGAGATCGTTCCGCCCCCACACTATGTTACTATTCAGTTCCACCCGGGGGGGGGTAAACGTTAACATTATACAAAGTTATTGTCTGTTTTTACCTGCATTTTTATTACTCTTTAATTTAATATTGTTTTGTATCAGTATGCTGCTGCTGGAGTATGTGAATTTCCCCTTGGGATTAATAAAGTATCTATCTATCTATCTGTATATACTGTATATAGTAACAAAAAAGAGAGAGAACATAAAGAGTTTGGGGCACCAAAGTGTTCAACCTATAATTGATGAAAAAGTTTACAATAACGTACAGATGTGTACGTGTGTGTTTGTATTGTGAGCATAGTGCTGTATGGAATACCTGCACCCATCCGAGATGAATTTCTTCGTCACAATCTTGAATCTCTAGATATTATTTCACAACGTCTAGAAGGCTCCCAGACCGCTTTCAAAACAAGTGGTAGCTTCGGTACTCAGTATCCTGTGTTAAAACCTATAAGGGAACGCCCAGAGTATCCTCGTCAACTTGACCGTGTACGTCGTCATCCTTCAACAACTGATATTCAGATGTCGTCAGCTAGACCACCAGGAAATGCAGTTGCTGCAACCACAAATGAGATGCCTGCTACCGGAGACAGAGGTCGTGGTCGTGGACGTCGCCGATTCGGTGCCGGTGAGCGAAGATGTTTCCGGTGTGATCAGCCTGGTCATTTAGTGAGAGATTGTCGTCTGTCTCTAGCCTGTTCAATGGAAATTGGCATAGCAGAGGTTTGTTGCTCGAATATCCCGGATCCGTCGAAAAACAAGGATGGCTTATTTATCTCTGTGAAGTTCGGGGGCCGACAGGTGACAGCGTTTTTGGACTCAGGCAGTGACCTTTGTGTTGTCAGACGCGACTGTCTTGACGACAGTTACCATAGTAATACTGAGACTGTTAACATACGCTGTGTACATGGAGATGTTAAGAACTATGAGACATTATTTCTTCCTTTAACTTATAAGAGTCGTCACTTTAAAGTGTGGTCTGCTATTTCTGATTCATGCCCTTGGCCTTTGCTGATAGGCAGAAGGAATGCTCTTTTTCCTATATTAATAGCTGAACATCGGTCACTAATTGACTCACCTGTTAAACCCATTCGGGGGGAGGGAGACGGGAAACTGGTGGCAGTAGGGAACAATTTAGGTCCCAATTTAGATATTGAACCAGATCTCTCCAGTGAGTCGGAGGAAAACTCCCTGGAGAATTTCTCAAATTGTCAAGACCCTTGCACGTCCTCTCAAATTGTAAATGTCTCAGAACCCAAACCGAGTTCTTAGCGAGCAGCAGGATTTTGTGCGCTTGCAGCGTGCTGATAACTCGTTGGAGTATGCATTTGATCAGGCTTACACTGCTAGTGACTCCTATTACCAAGACCGATATAATGGGAGCCTAAAGACACCACACTTTCTGGTGAAAGATGGTTGTATTTTCAGAGTGATTTTGGACCATTTATTGGAAGAATTTATTGAGCAATTAGTAGTACCTGAAGCACATAGGGAAATTCTTTTATGGCTGGCTCACTCTCATATCTTGGGAGGACACCTGGGGTCTGATAAAACAAGAGAGCGATTATCGAAGCGATTTTATTGGCTAAATATGGGAAAAGATGTTGAACGGTTCTGCACTTCATGCCCTGACTGCCAAATCGTCTCTGCTTATAAGCCTCCCCTTTGCCCTATGCCTATTTTGGATGTCCCCTTTCAGAGGGTGGGTTTAGATATTGTAGGACCTTTGCCTAAAACTAAAAATGGTTTCCAGTATATGCTGAGGTTAGTTGACTATGCAACGCGATATCCAGAAGTAACTGCTTTGAAAAAGGCAAACTCCTCATCTGTAGCCAAAGCTCTCTCTGTGATGTTCACCCGTATTGGCATTCCTAAGGAAATTTTAACTGATCAAGGCACACCTTTCACTTCTCGTGTGATGAAACAATTATGTAAACGGTTCGCTATTAAGAAATTGTGCACCACCGTTTACCATCCACAAACTAATGGCTTGACTGAACGGTTTAACAAAACCTTAAAACAAATAATCAGAAGAGTTGCTCATAATGATCCCACAACTTGGGACACTGTCCTGCCTTTTGTTTTGTTCGCTGTTCGAGAATCGCCGCAGGCATCCACTGGTTTGAGTCCCTTCGAGCTGTTATTTGGCAGGCGCCCAAGAGGCATCCTAGATGTTGTTCGAGAAGAATGGATAGGTCATGAAACAACCTCTCTTGGGGAGGGTTTTGCAGAGCGAATAGTTTCCTTACAAGAAAGAATTTCCAGACTTTCTTCTATTGCTGTAGAGCATCAACAACGAGAACAGGAAACACAAAAACGTCTATACGATAGACGCAGTCAGCTTCGTGAATTCAAACCAGGCGATCGTGTTTTAGTATTAATACCGTCTGACCCACATAAATTCCTAGCTAAATGGCAAGGCCCAGCAGTTATCGAAGAGCGTATGGTACCAGTAAATTAAAAGGTTAGAATTCCTGGTCGACGAAAACCATTTCAAATTTTGCACATTAATCTCTTAAAGAAATGGCAGGACAGACAACAGGTTCACAATACCTTGACTGCTGTTTCTCAGACTGATGTTGTCATTGGCAACGATTTGACTGATCCACAAAAGACAGAATTATTAAACTTAATAGAACAGAACACTGATGTTTTTTCAGACTTACCAGGCGTCACTAATTTGGCAGAACATAAAATCACAACTGAAGCCGGTGTTCGGGTGCAGATGCGTCCATTTCGAATTCCGGAATCACGAAGGAATATTGTGTGCGAAGAAGTCAAGAAGATGCTGGAACTAGGTGTGATTCGTGAAAGCAAAAGTGACTGGTGCTCTCCGGTCGTGTTAGTCCCCAAGCCGGACGGTTCGGTTCGTTTTTGTATTGATTTTAGGCGCTTGAATAAGGTGTCTAAATTCGATGCTTACCCAATGCCCCGGGTAGACGAGCTCTTGGAAAAACTGGGTCAGGCGACCTATATTTCCACACTAGATCTGACAAAAGGTTATTGGCAGGTGCCTCTTGAGGCTAATAGTTATGGGAAAACAGCATTTACGACTCCTGATGGACTTTATGAATTTACAAGACTCCCGTTTGGTCTTCATGGAGCCCCTTTAACTTTTCAGCGAATGATGGATCAAATACTACGTCCACATTCTGAATATTCTGGGGCGTATCTTGATGATGTGGTGATTTTCAGCAATGATTGGCATTCACATTTACAACGCCTACAAGCTGTACTTGATAGCCTGAAACAAGCTGGATTAACTGCTAACCCTAAGAAATGTAAACTAGGTATGTCTGAGACTCATTATCTAGGTTACTCGATGGGCAGGAGTTTACTTCGTCCATAACTAAGGAAAATAGAGGAGGTGCTTGCTTACCCACATCCTAAAACGCAAAAAGAGGTGCGCGCTTTCCTCGGACTAGCTGGTTACTACAGAAGATTCATCCCTGACTTTGCAAATAGAGCTGCTCCTCTTTCAGAGCTTACTAAAGGAAAAAAAAAAACGCCCTATTATATGGACAGAACTTTGCGAACGTTCCTTTTCAGATTTAAAAAAAGCCTTGTCATCTTATCCAGTGCTACGAAATCCTGATTTCTCTAAAGATTTTATTCTACAAATAGACGCTAGTGCATTCGGAGTAGGAGCGGTCCTTTCCCAGGTATTTGAGGGTGAAGAACACCCTATCACGTACTTGAGTAGGAAATTACTCCCAAGAGAACGCAATTATTCAACTATTGAAAAAGAATGTTTAGCAATTAAATGGGCTATAGAAGCACTACGCTATTACTTATGGGGACGGAAGTTCACATTAGTAACTGATCATGCTCCACTTCAATGGTTATACCGTCAAAAAGATACAAACTCCCGTTTTATGAGATGGTTTTTAGGATTACAACCTTACAGTTTTGAAGTCAGACACCGACCTGGGTCTGAACACATAAATGCTGAAGTGCTGTCACGTCTCTTTGAACCGAGTCTGGAGAATCGCTTGATTCACGGAAACGTGAGTAAAGCTGAGGGAGGGGGTGTGAGCTGCGAAGCTAATCCTACCCCCAAAAAGATACAGACGCCCCTGGAAAAAGCCCTAGGAAACCCCTAGGAAACATAAACAGACTACCTTCACATTTCTCCTCTTCCTTCTGGCCGGCTCTGTCGTGTAATCTGCCTCCCGCGTGCTACTCCACCTTGTCAAAAAGCCTGTGCCGACTTCTCTCTGTGGTTAAAAATTGATTTTCTGCTTCTTTCTCTCTCTCAGACTTCTGGTGCTCTTGGCACGTATTCCTCCGAAAGAGAAGAAATCCTTGGTTACTTTTAAATGACAAGCGGAGGTGTAAACTCTTTCAAGGAGCACGTTTGAAACACTTTTAAAAGATAAATGTTTGTTTGCAGTGTCTGAATAAAAATTCGAGTTTTCTTCAACTTCCACTGGTCTTCTGTGCAATTTTGTAACCCAAGCGTGACAGTAAATATAGCTCATTTAACTCATTTCAAGCGTTTCTTAGAGCAAACATCTATCTATCTATCTATCTATCTATCTATCTATCTATCTATCTATCTATCTATCTATCTATCTATCTATCTATCTATCTATCTATCTATCTAATTAATCGCACAGTTCTGGATCCAGGAAGCAGTCGTGGTACTCACTGCATCACCCATACTGGCCCAACAGAAACTGAATAATTTCATACAAAATGAATTCCACATATTTAGATGGTTTACCCTGATTTGATGAACCTTCTTAATCAAATTTTGGGGTATAAAGAGCCATAGCCCATCATGGAATACTTGGGTGCTGGCCACGGACTAACCCTGGATGAGGCACCCGTCCATCAGGAGGGACATTCATGGATACTCCTACAGTGGTTGCCAGTTCACCTGCCATGCATGCTTTTGGGAAAGGGAAATAAAACTGGAGAAAATGCTAATGGTGTCTTGCGTTACGGTATTAAAGTGTTCAGGTCAACAAGTGCTATATTTTGACCAGACAGTCCTTCAATTTCCGTTTCAGGGGGGTGACAGAAATTAGACCACAGAGGTAGTAACTCTGCTTGCATATTTGGATTAAGGTGTACTGGCAACCCATACTGCATACGTTTATGTAGCTATAACATTTTTTACAGTAAAAACAGTGCATTTTGCGTATATATGCCAACCCATGGACAGAACTGCAAAGAGAGGCATTCTTCTTCTTGTCACATATGGTTGGTCAATCAAAGTGCATGGAATCATTTTGTTGTTTTATTCAAAGGAACATAGATTAACCAAAGCACCATTTATAGGACTCTTTATTGATGCTGCTTGCATAATCTATAATGTCGATTGATCAACCAACAGCCGTGTGTGTACCCTTGTTGAAATGCAAATGACATGCACACCAACTCAAGTACTCTTTTGTTTGTATCCTGTGAGGTATGGAAATGGAGCCCCGCGCACCTTCTGTTGAAACCCCATAAGCTGGGCACACTGAGGTCAGTGCTAGGCAATGTTCAAAGTAAAGCTGCCCCCCAGCTGGTGAACAAGGGATCAACACCAGTAAAGAGACGGGCAGACGGCGCTCTAATGTCAAATGCAATATGAATGCATTGTCTCCTCATTACATTTAAAACTCTACATTTATATGTTCACTGAAAACTTCTTGAGTCAACCGTGTTGAGCTTTTTGCAGCAATAGGTGCTCAGTCTTGGTTATCATGCAGAACGGAGGGAGACCCTAAAGAGCTCCAGAATTCATGCTCAAAACCCTCTCTGTTTCTCATTCTACAATAGACATTCAGAAGGTCTCATGTTTGCAGGCAACCAGGTGTATCGATGCATTCTGCCAGTCATTCGATGGGCTGTCAGCAAAATGAGTATGCATACCTTTAGAGCATGCCTGCATTAATGTGCATGTAGCCTAGAAAAAATAAGCAAACTTCTTTCTGATCGAAAAATACAAAGAAACGTACGACCAAAGCACTTCTCGGTTGTTAATCCTTTGTCATATATGTGTGTGGTAGGTGACAGCAATACATCTAAGTTGCGTATACGTCTCTGAGTGGCCATTAGTTTATTTTTGCTTCTGTTAATTTGTCTTCTACAAGGCACTTCTCCTACCCGCATAGTCTTGTGTCCTTTCATTTACTGTGTTACCACCTTCTTGAAACATTTTCAAAACCTTGACTGAGGTTGCACTCATTTTAAGGCAAACTTGATGCTTTTGCCCTTCTCAGATGTGGAATGTTTGTGATTCACCAGGCAGATACAAAGCACTCCTATGAATAACATTTTACCTGTGATTTAGGACAGATACTTTGTGCTAATCAGTATCTTTGCCATTCTCCTGTGATTGACAGTCAGCCATTGTCCAACCTGCAATATCCTAACACAGGGTCACGGGGGTCTGCTGGAGCCAATCCCAGCCAGCACAGGGCACAAGGCAGGAACAAACCCCGGGCAGGGCACACACACACCCAGCTCACACTAGGGACAATTTAGGATCGCCAATGCACCTAACCTGCATGTCTTTAGACTGTGGGAGGAAACCCACACAGACACGGGGAGAACATGTAAACTCCACACAGGGAGGACCCGGGAAGCGAACCCAGGTCACCTAACTGCAAGGCAGCAGCGCTACGACTTATATGTTTAAATGTACATAGACCATCCAATTGAGCAAAAAATGAGTGCCCACAAGAGCCTTAGCAATTTCTTTCTGTGGAAGATCATTTAAGTTTCTGAAATGCAATTAAATGCAATATACTGTTGACACCCCAACTGTTTCTAATGTGTGCTCATTTATAGAATTGTGATAAGTCAGGTCCGCAGCTGATCGGCACCTTTTTAAATAAATAATTGCCACACTCGTGGCTTTAAGGAGAGGGCATGGTAGCATGCCAGGAGTGGTTCACTGGCGTGATCTGGGCAGTCCTGCACTTAAGTGCTCAGGTGTGGATGCCGGGAGCTGCTAATTGTCATAGTTGTGTCAAGTCCCCATTTTAAAAGGAGAAAAGGAGAGACAATGAATGGAGGTTAAGGAGAGAAGAAGGCAGGAGGCAATAAGAATCAGTGTGGGAGCGAGCGAGAGAGAAGCCTGGAGGGAGTGAAAGCAGGCAGCTGGGAGTAGAGCCTCTGGAAAACAGTGTATGGCCGACACTCAGGGGCAAATGGATTGGATTGCTCCGGATAAGCTGTTTCGAGGAGCTGGAGTGACCGGGAGCTTGGACGGATTGCTGCATAAGGCCAGGAAGGCATCAGGGGTCGAGGATGCCTGTGGGGAAGAACCCCAGCGTGAGTCCACCGGCCGTTGGGGACCCAAGTCTTGGTCTGGCGAGAGAGCCTGTACATAGCCTGGGACGGAAGGTCAGCTGCACCTGCTACAAGACCCGCCTGGCATAAGCGGGGGAGCCACCAGAGGAGAAGAGGAGAATACACCAGGTTTTTAAGAAAATACCGCATACTGCCACTATTTTAACCACGTTTCTATTGGATTTATTTATTGATTTTAACCTCCAATTTTCAGCTGTTTTTCTTGGATTATTTATTAACTTTGAGTACTGCACTTTGAACACTGTTTTTGAGTTATTTTTAATAAAATAACTTTTGCACTTTACACCATCCCTTTGCTTGGAGTGTTTTGTTCCCATCTGCCACACTCATCTGGTTACATTATCGACGGTGTCGGATTCAAGAGGCTCCCAAATATGGAAAAGGGAGCATGAAGCTGACTCACACCGTCACAGGAATATCACCATATATACATATATATACAGTATTGCATAGTTTACTGTTAAATAATGCAAAGAGTATGTGACACGTGTTTTGCCGTTATTTGGGCTCATCAGGAGTACAACAACAACAACATTTATTTAAATAGCACATTTTCATACAAAACGTAGCTCAAAGTGCTTTACATAATGAAGAAAATAAAAATAAAAGACAAAATAAGAAATTAAAATAAGACAACATTAATTAACATAGAAAAGGAGTAAGGTCCGATGGCCAGGGTGGACAGAAAAAACAAAAAAAAACTCCAGACAGCTGGAGAAAAAAATAAAATCTGCAGGGGTTCCAGGCCACAAGACCGCCCAGTCCCCTCTGGGCATTCTACCTAACATAAATGAAATAGTCCTCTCTGTATTTAGGGTTCTCACGGAAGGAGTACACACTACACTGCACCCCTCACGGGAATCGAACCTCGGACGTCAGCGGTAAAGCCTCTTCACGTTGCACCATGGTGTGTGGTTTGTTTATTTGACAGCCTGGAGATCGGAGTAATTACATTCGTAGCATTTGTAGTCTGAAACACAATCTGATTGTATGGGTGGTTACCTACCAGGTAATGCATGTCGTTGGTCCGCAAGTCGGCAAACATCTGCCACGCTCTCGCGGGGGGTGCAGTGGAGTGTGTACGCCTGATGAGCCCAAATAAGGGCGGAACACGTGTCGCGTACTCTTTGCATTATTTGACAGTAAACTATGTAACATTCTATGATCTGCTTCTCGCAACTGAGGAGGGCACCGTGGCAGATGTTTGCTGACTTGCAGAACAACCACGTGCGTTTCCTGGTAGGTAACCACCCATACAATCAGATTGTGTTTCAAACTACGAATGCTATGAGCATATATATCCATCCATCCATCCATTTTCCAACCCGTTGAATCCGAACACAGGGTCACGGGGGTCTGCTGGAGCCAATCCCAGCCAACACAGGGCACAAGGCAGGAACTAATCTCGGGCAGGGTGCCAACCCACCGCAGGACACACACAAACACACCCACACACCAAGTACACACTAGGGCCAATTTAGAATCGCCAATCCACCTAACCTGCATGTCTTTGGACTGTGGGAGGAAACCGGAGCGCGCAGAGGAAACCCACGCAGACACGGGGAGAACATGCAAACTCCACGCAGGGAGGACCCGGGAAGCGAACCCAGGTCCCCAGGTCTTCCAACTGCGAGGCAGCAGCGCTACCCACTGCGCCACCGTGCCGCCGAGCATATATATATATATATATAAAATAGTGCATATGTACATACATATATATATATATATATATATATATATATATATAGTGTATATATACAGAAATACATACAGTGGATTCAGAAGGTGTTCAGACCCTTCATCTCTTTCACATGTTATGTTGCAGCCTTGTGCTAAAATCATTTCAATTCAGTTATTTGCCACATCAAGCAACATCCAATACCCCAGAATAACAAACAGGATTTTATTAATTTTTGCACATTTATTAAAAATGAACAGCTGAAATATCTTACTGACACAAATATTCAGACCCTTTGCTATGACACTTGAAGTATGGATCAGGTGCATCCCGTTCTATTGTTGATCACTGAGATGTTTCTAAACCTTGACTGGAGTCCATGTGAATTTCCCATTGGGATTAATAAAGTATCTATCTATCTATCTATCTATCTATCTATCTATCTATCTATCTATCTATCTATCTATCTATCTATCTATCTATCTATCTATCTATCTATCTATCTATCTATCTATCTATCTATCTACCTGTGCTCAATTCAATTGATTGGACAAAATTAGGAAAGGTGCTGTATATATATGTATATCTGAGGTATCTGTATATATGAGGTCTCACATTTGACAATGCATATCAGAACAAAGAACCAAACCATGAGGTTGAAGGAACTGCCTGCAGGGCTTAGAGACAGGATTTTGTTGAAGCACAGAAATGAGGAAGGCTACCAAAAATCCTGCAGTATTGAAGGTTCCCAAGAACATGGTTGCCTTTATAATTCTTAAGTGAAGTGGAAGAAGTTTTGAACAGGCGTGACTCATCTTAGAGCTGGCTGCTAAGCCATAGTTAGAAATTGTGTGTGAGGAGCCATGGTAAGAGAGGTGACCAAGAATTGGTCACTATGGCTAAACTCCAGAGAACCTGTGTGAAGATGGGAGATTACTTTCAGAAATACAATCATAACAGCGACACCCCACTAATCTGGGCTTTATGACAGAGTGGGCAGACAGAAGCCTCTCCTCAGTAAAAGACGCATGAAAGCCTGCTTGGAGTTTGCAAAATGGCCCTAAAGGACTCTCAGAACATGAGAAGCAAGATTCTCAAGTCTGATGAAACCAAGATTAACATCATGTCTGGAGGATACCAGGCAATGCTCGTCACCTGGGCAATACCATTCTGTCAGTGAAACAAGGTGCTGGCAGCTTCATGTTGTGGGTTGTTTTTTGGCTGCAGGAACCGAGAGACTAGATAAGGTTGAGGGGAAAAGTGAGTAAGGCAAAATATAGAGATATCTTTAATTAAAACCTGCTCCAGAGCATTCTGGACCTCAGACTGGGCCAAAGGGTCACCTTCCAACTGGACAATGACCCTAAGCACAAAGGAACAACAACTCAGGAGTGTCTTAGGGGCAATGCAGCACAATGTCCTTGAGCTGCCCAGCCAGAACCCAGAGTTGAATCAGATGGTTGGAGTCCCAAAAAGGAAAGGCAATGTTTAAAGGAGGAGGAAAGGGAAGGGAAGGTGAGTGAAGATACCTCAATATACTTAGTCAAGGGTTCTTCCCCTTGAGGCCATTAGAGACAAATCTTATGCCTGGTTTTTTAAACAAAAGTAGAGATGCTGAAGGCAGACAGATAGGTGACATTAGCGCGGGGGGGGTTATAAATAATCTTCGTAGTTAGTGACTGTAGAACCATGATGGAAGCAGATACATACCTAACATCCCCACTGTTGTCCACAGCCCTCTTCTTGATACTGTTTGGTTAGTCTTTGGAGGCGCGTGTGAACAAGCGCACCCCTGACGATATCTTTCATTTGTGGGGAGCAACAGGAGATTCTGCAAAAAACATACACAATCAATCAATGTGCACTGAAAAATTCCAAAAAGAATGTGAAAACTGCAGAATTAATTTCTATACTACTTTATTTACACAAATAGGATTTTAAAGAATTGTTTTTACCATAATAAATTTCACTAGAAAGTCATATAAAATAACAGCGCTCAGCTAATAATTATGTCTTCAGCATTTCCGCAAGTTGGTTTTAGCACCTTCCTTGATGTATTTGATGAGACTATTTCTTAGAAAGTGAACAGTATTATTAAAGTAAGTAAATATTAATCAGTTTAAAAGTAATTTCTGAACTGAAGTGTCATTTTATAGTGTGCACTTCACATTTTAAAATTAAGGAATCTAATGCAATGATCTTTGGATTTTGGGTTCTGGCGCAAATAAAGGATGCTGGACTTAATCCATAATACAGCTAAGATATTTGGTTTCCTTATATGAATACCTAAAGAAAAAAGGTTTACAATTCTGAAATATATTTTACTATGGTTGACAGAATAAAGTAAGTTTTTATTTTAGATTTTTTAATTTATATATTTCAAATTTTTGTAAAAGACATCTGCCATCATTGTTAAAAACAGTGATTGTACAGCAATTCAAATGGCTGTTCATTCAAAGCCCAGGCTAATTATGCAGAAATGTAGTAATGCTCACATATTAATACGCTTTATAAAAAGATGCTGTTAGTGACCTGATGAGCCCTAGATATATATATATATATTTCTAACTAAGTGTAATTATGCACTGCTAATGGCAATTCAGCCATTCAGTCTGAAAGTGGGTTGCAGTTGTGTATAGTCTTGTTGCAGTTTGGGAGCTGTAAGGCAATAATCCACCTTAATAAAAGAATAAGTGTATGTGTGTGTCAGCGTACAGTATCTGTGTGTCCGTCCGTTTGCTGTCTCATAACAGAGTGCGACCATAACTCTGCAACACCTATGACGTCAGTCACGTAATGGCCACAACATCACATAACACCCACAACAACAGTCACGAAACGCCCCTCACGTGTCTATAGAAGATAGGTGTAGACCTTCAGTGCTCTGCGCCATCGAGGCGCACATCCTCCCAGTTGTTTCTGAAGCAGAGTTGTGTGTGTGTAATATTGTCTGAAACAGAATAAACAGACGGTAGGCCACGACTCGCCGTTTCATGTCGACTGTGATATCTGACTGCTTCTTTTTTCTTTCAGGCACTGTGTGACTTTCTAAACTTGAACTTTTGCGTGTCTCTGCCACGCTTTGTTTCTTATACCACTACATAAGCCAACAAATAGTACGTTTTTCCTTGCCTCCACTTCACATTTGCTGGAATTCTTCTTTTTTTTCACATGCTCTTTCCATCATTTTTTAACCAAACACTGAACGGAAGGTGATAGCTATATTGATTTGCACATTAAAATATGTGAAATTCTGGGAGGAGTCAGGGTGGGGCTGTAGAGGCATAAACATGCATTAAATTTCACATTCTTTGGGATTTGTAAAGGGGAAGTGCGTGGAACTTGACATACGCACAGATTTATGCATCTGGATATTTTTGTGCGTACGCACATTTCCACTTTTGTCTTGCACCATGTTTTAGTGTGAATTCTAAGCACGGCATTATACATGAGGCCCCTGGTCATTATGATACCTTCTGATGTTGCAGCATTATATAATTAAACACGAGTAAAAGATCCAAGAAAAAAATCTATTGGCTATAAATTGTCTAAACTAAGACAGCAACCCCTCAAATGGAATCAAATGCTTTTGATGTGAAAAAGAGCAAGTTGCACAGAAAGGACATGCAGACTTCACGCACTGTATGATTCAAACACAACACCCTACATTGTCCAGTAGCACTGGAGGCCACTGCGCAGCCAGGTGTTGGCTAGTCTGCATGAGACCAGCAAACAATTGAAAGTCGTTTTTCTAAAAAACGTGCTTTCAAACTACAACTATGAGCTTTAAATTGGAGCATCATACTGCTGGCTTCTCTTCCACAAAGTCGAAGAAGCATGTGTAAGGTTTCCTCTGCACCATTCATGTCTTGAGTAATGTCTTGTGCATAATGAATTCAAATATTGATTTTTCATATTACTGTGGTTACTAGACTTTTTGGATCTAATTTCTGGCTTACACTGCACAGCCTTTACTAGGAAAATCTTGAACTGAAAGTGCAAAAACACCCGATCATCAAAAAAAGCCATTCCTCATTTTAATGTTAATAATGGAGAATTATGTGATTAAGTTAATCCCCTGTGAGAGTGAGTAAGGATATATGCATTAGTAGGCCCTGTGCTGGGTTGGCAGCCTGTTTTGTGCCAGTGCTATCTGACAGGTCCAGGACACCTACAACCCTCAATTCTCAATTGGGAATAAGAATGTTATGTTAGGATGACTACTTTTAAAAAAATGTTTGTGTCATGCGTAAGGCGCATTCTACACTGCTAAAAAAATGGCCATTCTGATAGTCAAGTTCTATTGTGCTGTATTATCTTAGATTTCAATGCAAGAAGCAGTGGTTTACATAATAAGCAGGTCCAATTTGTATGTGCCGGGGTCCTTGTTGCTTGTTGTAGCAGTTTGCACTCCTTGGTCTTGATGCATGATGTTGATGAAATCTGCCTGCATTTGCAACTTCAATACATCATCAGAGTGGTTTTGCATTGTGTTCTGTGATTGTGAGAAGTTCATATAATTTTACCTTAATCTAGAAAAACACAAAACATCTGCCATGAAGTATTGATCCATACAAAATTGCATTGCTTCAACCTGAAGATAAATAGCCTGACATATCAATTTATTAAAAGACGGGCAATTTTTTATTCAAATAAGAGACATTTCTTATCATATGAGATTGCTGATGTCTTTCAGTCTCTCACTCATTTGAATTGTATATTCCACTTTTTTTTTCATTTTTCAAGAAAATAAAAGCCAGATTTCAGGTTTCAACTCAAAGTCCGTTTGCTTTGTTGTCAATCAAGGGATGATTCAAGGCCCCCTTGAGGCCTTTTTGGTGTTTAATCAACTAGTTAGAAGAGCAAAACTATAAAAAATTACTTTATCAATTAATTTACTGATCAAGTATTCTATAGGGCGGCATGGTGGCGCAATGGGTAGTGCTGCTGCCTCGCAGTAAGGAGACCTGGGTTCGCTTCCCAGGACCTCCCCGTGTCTGCATGGGTTTCCTCCCACAGTCCAAAGACATGCAGGTTAGATGCATTGCCGATCCTAAATTGTCCTTAGTGTGTGCATGGTGGGTGTGTGTATGCCCTGCGGTGGGCTGGTGCCCTGCCCGGGATTTGTTTTCTGCCTTGTGCCCTGTGTTGGCTGGGATTGGCTCCAGCAGACCCCCATGACCCTGTAGTTAGGATATAGCATGTCAGATAATGGGTGGATGGAAGTATTCTATATTGACTGTACTTCAATAAAAAAACACATAACACAAACTCTTAATTTTTCTTAATCCAGTAACCTTACTTGGTGCATGCTGCTTAATAATAATAATAATAATAATAATAATAATTCGAAGAAGAAGAACTAGGAAATAGAAGGGCGTCCGCTCCTCAAATAAAGTGGCTGATACAGAGAAAGCCAAACTTTTCTATTTTGGCAAGACATGTTTTTCACCATGAAAAAATACAAGTTCACAGATGTCACTATTCTTCTTTATGGAGTTCTTCATCACAGTTGATGATCAATGAACACAATACATACACTTAATTATGAATTCAAAGGACATACAAAGTGCGTCCTGGAGATTATCAATAGACGGGCTTACGATGATTGAGCTTTTATTACTGTCAACGTTTCTGCCCACAGGTAAGATGCTCAGCAAATGGCACCTCTTTTCTTTCTGCCATGTCAGTCTCTCAGTCACTTTAATACCACAAGCTCAATTTTTTTGACTTTTCACAATATATCAGATCATCTGATTAAGACAAGATCAAGGTTCTAGCTCCAGTAGTTCATAAGTACCAGGATGTTGCCATGTCATATGAACTTCATAGTCAGTGAATGCCACAGCTGTCATTCTTTATCTTCCTATCACATAATCAGCTTCTGCAATTTTCTTCATGCTCAGCAGATGTTCCTACTCTTCTTTTTCTTTCTGCCATGTCACCTTCTCAAGCTGTTTGCTCTAAGAAACGCTTGAAATGAGTTAAATGAGCTATATATACAAACACACACGTACACATCTGTACGTTATTGTAAACATTTTCATCAATTATAGGTTGAACACTTTGGTGCCCCAAACTCTTTATGTTCTCTCTCTTTTTTGTTACTATATATACAGTATATACAGATAGATAGATAGATAGATAGATAGATAGATAGATAGATAGATAGATAGATAGATAGATAGATAGATAGATAGATAGATAGATAGATAGATAGATAGATAGATAGATAGATAGATAGATAGATAGATAGACACTATGTTGTAGCACATTTCCGGATAATTTAGTTCCAGATGTCTATTATGATAATGTCTTCTTTAAGTATTATCTATGTATCTATCTTTGAAATATGGTTGTAACAACAGAAATGTAGTTTGAATTATAAAAATACCTTTAAATACAGTAAAGACTGGCACACTTTACTTGTTGCTCCTAATTAAAGTGCCCATTAGTGTGTCATTCACCTGTAAATACATAGTGTCAGTGCACATACTGTAAAATGAAGTGACATTCTGTCCAGTGTGTATTTTTAGACCATCATATCTTATCTTTTTCTCCTCTCAACCTAAATGTGCTTTGAAGCTGCCATAATGTAGTCATTCCATATGTTTCTTGCTTGTCTTCTTGGTTTCTTCAAGAGCTATGTGTGATGGCAGAAATGCTTCTTTCTCAGGGTCAGGTTACCAGAGTTCACTGGCAACATTGATGGTCCACTCTCCTGTTTGTGTTCTTAAATTCTGAAACGTTAGCAAGTGTTCAGTGAAAGACTAGGGTAACAAGTGAATAAATTTCATTAACCTCCTTAGTTGCCGCAGAATTTATGTGTATTTGCATTTTTGCATCAAAAACTGATGTACCAGACAACATCCTTAATTTGCCTTAGAGTTTGGTTTGTTTTGAAATATCTAAAGAATAATTTTAAGTGAGGATCCAATCGGATTTTTCTTTTGACAGTCTCTTGATAGCACATTCTTTCCAATTCTGACTGGCCAAGCCTTCAATGGCTGAATCCATGTGCCAACATCTTAACTGCATTGTGGGAGAATTTTTAGATGACAGGAGCATTAGGTAATCATAATTTGATCTGTAATGGGTGGGACGTTCTTGTTTAATTATTTTTTTTTTTTTTTTACTTTTGTGCCTTTATGAAGGCTCTCTAATGTACCTTTGTCATACTGTTGCAATGGACCCTAAAGAAAGAGATTTTAAGAGCCATTGTTAGTCTTATAAAGGATAAGACGATTTTTTTTAATTGCTTTTTGCCATTTTAATATAGCCCGTTGCGTACTACAGACTGTTGGCAATGTTTTTCAGAACCATGTGTCTAAAACGTTATAATTCCCGAGGGCTGCTTTGTTAGTTGAACATGATAAATGATATTTGAGTATTGGGGGAGATAAATCAATGTCTTTTTATTTTGAAATTATGCCCCTGGTTAAAGTGAATTTTTTTTTTGTTTCATTCTTCCTGCTTTTGATCTTCTTTATTTTTAGAGACAAAAACAAGTAATCAATGCATTATGAAATATGGCAGATCATGTAACCTCCTCATTACCTAAACACATGTCATTGCTTCCCTGAAGTACTTCTAGCTTGTAACATTCGTGATTTTTTTTTTTTGATGGCATATTTTAAACTTGCTTGATTGTTAAAATTGTAATAATATTATTGTTACTTAGGCTATGTAAAATAGAGAATAACTGCCTGTTGATTCATACTAATTTTTTATTTCTGATTTTGTTGAGTCCATAATTATAGCTCAGTTTATTTGATGACTTTGTTAAAATTGAAGGCTCCAACCCAGGCTGTTAATGTATAATGTTAACGTTTACCCCCCCAGGTGGAATTGAAGAGTCGCATAGTGTGGTGGAGGAACGATCTCCTCAGTCTGTTAGTGGAGCAGGACGGTGACAGCAGTCTGTCGCTGAAGCTGCTCCTCTGTCTGGAGATGATCCTGTTCAGTGGATGCAGTGGATTCTCCATGATTGACAGGAGTCTGCTCAGTGCCCGTCGCTCCGCCACGGATGTCAGACTGTCCAGCTCCGTGCCTACAATAGAGCTTGCCTTCCTCACCAGTTTGTACAAGCGTGAGGCATCCCTCTTCTTTATGCTGCCTCCTCAGCACACCACCGCGTAGAAGAGGGCGCTCGCCACAACCGTCTGATAGAACATCTGCAGCATCTTATTGCAGATGTTGAAAAATGCCAGCTTTCTAAGGAAGTATAGTTGGCTCTGTCCTCTCTTGCACAGCGCATCAGTGTTGGCAGTCCAGTCCAGTTTATCATCCAGCTGCACTCCCAGGTATTTATAGGTCTGTACCCTCTGCACACAGTCACCTCTGATGATCACGGGGTCCATGAGGGGCCTGGTCCTCCTAAAATCTGCCACCAGCTCCTTGGTTTTGCTGGTGTTCAGTTGTAGGTGGTTTGAGTCACACCATTTAACAAAGTCCTTGATTAGGTTCCTATACTCATCCTCCTGCCCACTCCTGATGCAGCCCACGATAGCAGTGTCGTCAGTGAACTTTTGCACGTGGCAGGACTCCGAGTTGTATTGGAAGTCTGATGTATATAGGCTGAACAGGACCGGAGAAAGTACAGTCCCCTGCGGCGCTCCTGTGTTGCTAACCACAATGTCAGACCTGCAGTTCCCAAGATGCACATACTGAGGTCTGTCTGTAAGATAGTCCATGATCCATGCCACCAGGTATGAATCTACTCCCATCTCTGTCAGCTTGCCCCTAAGGAGCAGAGGTTGGATGGTGTTGAAGGTGCTAGAGAAACATAATTCTTACTGCACCACTGCCCTCTGTCCAAGTGGGAGAGGGATTGGTGTAGCATGTAGATGATGGCATCCTCCGCTCCCACCTTCTCCTGGTATGCGAACTGCAGAGGGTCGAGGGCGTGGCAGACCTGTGGCCTCAGGTGGTGAAGCAGCAGCCGCTCCATGGTCTTCATCACATGTGACGTCAGAGTGACAGGCCGGAAGTCATTCAGCTCACTAGGATGTGATACCTTTGGGACTGGGGTGATACAAGATGTTTTCCAAAGCCTCAGGACTCTCCCCTGTTCCAAGCTCAGGTTGAAGATGCGCTGTAGAGGACTCCCCAGCTCCAATGCACAGGCCTTCAGCAGTCGTGGCGATACTCCATCTGGACCCGCTGCTTTGCTGGCACAGTGGTAGTGCTGCTGCTTTGCAGTAAGGAGACTGTGGAAGATTGTGGGTTTGCTTCCTGGTTCCTCCCTGTGTGGACAGCGCTTTGAGTACTAAGAAAAGCGCTATATAAATGTAATGAATTATTATTTTATTATTATTAAAGTCTCCTCAGCTCTCTGCTTACCTGGGCTGCTGTAATTGTGGGTGGGGGGAAACTCTCTCCTATGCTGGTATCAGTAGAAGGATAGATGGAGGGTGCAGTACTCCGAGGTGAGAACGGGGTTAGGGTGGTCAAAACTGTTAAAGACATTCATCAGGTTAAAAATAATACATGTACTGTATTTTGCTTATTCAAAGTGTACAATCTTTTCAACAAATATTTTTAAACTGTGTTACATATGCTAAGTATGCTAAGTTTACTGATATCAATAAAAGGATTGCATTTGCAAATTAAAACTGAAACTCTTCTTCTTCTCCTTTTTCTTTCTTGTTACAGTACTGCATAAGCTTTTTATTATTGAGTTTGGTTGTAGTTCCTTCCCATTTTAAACAGTTTGCACTGGACACCAAGTGATGCCATCTTTAACTGGTTTCTGTCTAATATTGCAGATTGCCACTTCTTCTGAAATTATATTATCTTCATTTTGATTCAAAGTACCGCACATTTTAAAGGATTACTAAGCTGTGTGATAAGCAATGTCAGACGTACAACGAATGTTAATTTTAATAGCCAGGCATTCTCAATTTTTACAGGTGTCCAAAAGCCTCTAGTGACCAGATTTTTGTAACAGGACATTCTAAAATAAATAAATAAATAAATAAATGACAGTTTACCATTGTTGACCTACTGCAATAAAGCAGTGCTCAGAAGACCTTTTAGAATATTGTGAAAGAAATGTTCATTCCTCTATTAAATAAAAGAAAATATGTCCGCTCAGAAAACAGAGAAGGTTAAGTAAAAAGCCCAAATACTGTCATGGAGTGAATGAGGCCCTTTTATTCTCAGACTAAACCTTTTTGACTTAACAGTAGTTTACTTCAAACAGAGGCACAAATGTCTTTGCTTAGCATGAGTTCACTCCCCAGAAAATATGATGACAGTCTGACACAAAGCAAAGACTCATAAAGGCGATGAAAATGTCCAAGAAAATTATATTAGTGCCTAATGTATTATTGACCTATTTCTTGTATACTAGAATATTGACCTGACTTTAGAATAAAGTCGCAGTGGTTGGTTCCCTATCCTGCCTGGTTACCACAGAGTATATTGTGCCTTTCTCACATAAACAGCATTCAAATTTCCAGCATACATCCATTTTCTAAATCCTCCGTATCCAGCATCAGCCCCTAAGCACACGGCAGAATCAAGCCCTAGACTCGGCACTAGACGAATTATCAAATTTCAACTTGAATATTTTATTGTCTGAACTTTGTTTAAGTATTAAATACTTAACAGCGCGATAGAAGATCCACATTTAATAGCACACGGCAATTAAAATGTAAAGAAATGTCATTTCTAGGGAATGAAATAACAACAACTTGGACTGAAGGGCTGAATTTAATACATTTCTGTGTATCAGATACTCCCACCCTCTAAGGAGCAATGACACTTTTCTGGGTATCTTCTGCTGTTCATTTCAGTAAAATAACAAAAAATGGACAAATAACATTTGAGAAAGAGTTATATGCTTAACTGCCTCTGAACAAGAGGGTTCATATAGCATCCTTCAAGTTTAATACTTTATCAAAGACATTAAATAAATGAGTGAGGTTCATCAAGATCATCCGTTACCTTACAAACTTAATGTCAGAGTCTTTACTTACTTGACCTCCTTGTTTGCCACACAAAACCTGTTGCAGTATCCTTCTTGAATTCAATCTCAGGGACAGGAAACTGAATCTGAACAGCAAGCAGGAAAAAACTTGAACAGTAATGCTGTCCCTGGTGGTCTACACATAGAAATAAACTAAAGAGACAGAAGATTCCCCAGCATCTTAAAACACTTGGTCTCATTTCATCAGCAGGTTAAGTGCGAGCAGTTCCTTTGGTTGTCAACATTTAAAATTTGGAGGGCACTCTCATATCTGAAGTATATTTTCAAATTCCTGCCATATTCAGCAATGAACGTTACAGTTCCTCACTGCTGACAAAAAGGCAGCATCAAGAACTGCTTAAACGCTTTTGAATGTCTGAAAAGTTGTAACAAGTGAAGATACTATGATGATTACTCATGCAAAGCTGAAATGTAAAGTGAATATATTTAAATACTAATAATGTAAAATATTTTAATGTTTTAAAATGAAAACTTTTCAAGGTTTATTCCTTGTATTTTAAAATCTCCAAAAGTAAAACAGAGCCCTTTAGTATGCAATAAACATCCTGTACATGGTCTCCTGCTATTTGGGAGTATATCCAGAACAGCCCACTTTTTATTTATTTAACGTTACACTGTATATTACTCCTACTCCATAATCTTTATTATAAGTAGTCACACCCCTGTGGACCTGGAGAAAGCATATGACAGAGTGCCTCGAGAGGAGCTGTGGTATTGTATGAGGAAGTCGGGAGTGGCAGAGAAGTATGTAAGAGTTGTACAGGATATGTACGAGGGGAGTGTGACTGTGGTGAGGTCTGCGGTAGAAGTGATGGAGGTGGGATTACATCAGGGATCAGCTCTGAGCCCTTTCTTATTTGCAATGCTGATGGACAGGTTGACAGACGAGATTAGACAGGAGTCCCCGTGGACTATGATGTTTGCTGATGACATTGTGATCTGTAGTGAGAGTAGGGAGAAGGTTGAGGAGACCATGGAGAGATGGAGATCTGCTCTAGAGAGGAGAGGAATGAAGGTCAGTAGGAACAAGACAGAATACATGTGTGTGAATGAGAGGAAGGTCAGTGGAATGGTGAGGATACAAGGAGTAGAGTTGGCGAAGGTGGATACGTTTAAATACTTGGGATCAACCGTACAGAGCAATGGGGGATTGTGGAAGAGTGTGCAGGCAGGGTGGAATGGGTGAAGAAGAGTGTCAGGAGTGATTTGTGACAGACGGGTATCAGCAAGAGTGAAAGGGAAGGTCTACAGGACGGTAGTGAGACCAGCTATGTTATATGGGTTGGAGACGGTGGCACAGGAGACAGAGCTGGAGGTGGCAGAGTTAAAGATGCTAAGATATGCATTGGGTGTGACAAGGGTGGATAGGATTAGAAATGAGGACAGCTCAAGTTGGACGGTTGGGAGACAAAGTCAGAGAGGCGAGATTGCATTGGTTTGCACATGTGCAGAGGAGAGATGCTGAATATACTGGGAGAAGGATGCTAAGAATAGAGCTGCAAGGGAAGAGGAAAAGAGGAAGGCCTAAGAGAAGGTTTAGGGATGTGGTGAGAGAGGACATGCAGGTGATGGGTGTAACAGAACAAGATACAAAGGAGAGAATGATATGGAAGAAGATGATCTGCTGTGGCAACACCTAACGGGAACAGCCGAAAGAAGAAGAAGTCACACCCCATCCACCCTCCACCTCTTCTCCTGAGATCAATAAAGACCAGGACTACCAGATTTCATAAAAGTACTTGCCCACAAGATGTGAGAGACATGAACTTAACGTCTTGACTGTAAGAGTCTTCTCCATTAATGGGAGGAATATGTCTAACTGCACTTTTGATAAATGAATTGTTTGTGGGCTGCTGGGGGATAAAGATTGCTATTATGATAATGCTCTGTACTTATATTGATGTTTTTGTATACAACGGTATTCATCAAATCAGATTCCATGTAACTGACATTTCAGCAATAAACTAATGAATGTTAAAAAGAAGATTTTGAATTTTCTCTCCTGATTTATCCATTGGGGATTCTAGTTTGATTCCGGAGTTTGGGGTTTGTTTCCTGCCTTGCGCCCTGTGTTGGCTGGGATTGGCTCCAGCAGACCCCCGTGACCCTGTGTTAGGATATAGCAGGTTGTGATAATGATTGGATGGAAAATATATATATATACAGTACTGTGAAAAAGTTTTAGGCAGGTGTGAAAAAACGCTGTAAACAAAGAATGCTTTCAGAAATATAAATAATGATTGTTTATTGTTATCAATTTACAAAATGCAAAGTGAGCGAACAAAAGAAAAATCTAAACAAATCAATATTTGGTGTTACTACCTTTTGCCTTCAAACCAGCATCAATTGTTATAGGTCCACTTGCACAAAGTCAGGGATTTTGTAGGATTCTAGTCAGGTGTCTGATCAGCCAATTCTACCAAACAGGTGCTAACGATCATCAATGTCACACGTAGGTTGAAACACAGTCATTAACTGAAACAGCAACAGCTTCAAACTGGGTGAGGAACAGCCAAACTCTGCTACCAAGGTGAGGTTGTGGAAGACAGTTTCATGTCATGGCAAGATTGAGCACAGCAAGAAGACACAAGGTAGTTCTACTGCATCAGCAAGGTCTCTCCCAGACAAAGATTTCAAAGCAGACTGGGGTTTCAAGATGTGCTGTTCAAGCTCTTTAGAAGAAGCACAAAGAAACGGGCAACGTTGAGGATCATAGACGCAGTGGTCAGCCAAGGAAATTTAGTTCAGCAAATGAAAGACACATCAAGCTTATTACCCTTCGAAATCAGAAGATGTCCAGCAGTGCCATCAGCTCAGAACTGGCAGAAACCAGTGGGGCCCAGGTACACCCATCTACTGTCTGAAGAAGTCTGGCCAGAAGTGGTCTTCATGGAAGAGTTGCAGCCAAAAAGCCGTACCTCCAAAGTGGAAGCAAAGCCAAGCGACTCAAGTATGCATGAAAACATAGGAACTGGGGTGCAGAAAAATGGCAGCAGGTGCTCTGGACTGATGAGTCAAAATTTGAAATATTTGGCTGTAGCAGAAGGCAGTTTGTCGAAAGGCTGGAGAGCGGTACAATAATGAATGTCTGCAGGCAACAGTGAAGCATGGTGGAGGTTCCTTGAATGTTTGGGGCTGCATTTCTGCAAATGGAGTTGGAGATTTACTGATCCATCATGCAATACCATCAGGGAGGCGTATGATTGGCCTCAAATTTATTCTGCAGCAGGACAACGACCCCAAACATACAGCCAAAGTCATTAAGAACTATCTTTAGCATAAAGAAGAACAAGAAGTCCTGGAAGTGATGGTATGGCCCCAACAGAGCCCTGATCTCAACATCATCGAGTGTGTCTGGGATTACATGAAGAGACAGAAGGATGTGAGGAAGCCTACATCCACAGAAGATCTGTGGTTAGTTCTCCAAGATGTTTGGAACAACCTACCAGCCGAGTTCCTTCAAAAACTGTGTGCAAGTGTACCTAGAAGAATTGATGCTGTTTTGAAGACAAAGGGGGGTCACACCAAATATTGATTTGATTTAGATTTCTCTTTTGTTCATTCACTGCATTTTGTTGATTGATGAAAATAAATGATTAACACTTCCAGTTTTGAAAGCATTCTTTGTTTATAGCATTTTTCCACACCTGCCTAAAACTTTTGCACAGTACTGTGTATATATATATATATATATATATATATATATATATATATATATATATATATATATATATATATATATATATATATATATATATATATTGTGAGACACGGGTCCGAACTCCACCAGACAGAGACCACTTCTTTATAAAAAAGCACACGTTTATTTCTTCTAAGCACAGTCCCACACAGCACACACTGCTTCCCAGCACTAAACACCTCTACTACAGGCCTTTCTCTCTCAGTCCATGGGCCGCCTTTCCTCTCTTCACGGGAGCTTCGTCCTGCTCCCACCCCCGACTCTAGCTCCCTGATTGTACAGAGGCGGCACCTTTTATTTCCACCCGGATGTGCTCCAGGTGCCTGATGACGTCCTTCCGGCAGCACTTCCTGTTGTGGCAGAAGTGCTGCTCTTGCACCCGGAAGCACTCCGGGCATCCCTGGAAGGATCTTCCTCCATCTTCCCGGGTGTGGCGGAAGTGAATGTTTCCCGGGCTCTCTGAGGCTCAGGGTGCCCTCTGGCGGTGGCCACGGGCCCCAATGGGCTTGAGCCTCCTTGCTCCTCTCCCATGGCCCCCTCAAGATCCAGGGCGGTTGCCCTCTCGTGGCCCGGGGGGGCGTATAAGCCACCTCCCGGTCCTTTCAGGCGTCCCAGCTGGGTCTGTCCCCCAGCCTCCTGTGACTATATATATATATATATATATATATATATATATATATATATATATATATATATATATATATATATATATATCCATCAATTAAAAAACTCTATTCAATCCAGTTTAGGGACAGAGGGACATGAAGGCTACCCAGTCAACAACCAACAATGTACAGAGAGTGAGAAGTATCCATAAAGCAGATGACTGATATAAACAGCAGTTGCTATATTCAACTGTCAAATGTTTACACTGTTTTTATTTTCAAATTATCATAATAGTTTTTGTAGTGGCTAAGGTCTGCATCAGCATGGGTTAATTACAAAATCACAGTTCACAATTGCACTGAGCCCATGACAACAAATTGTTTCTATATATTTTTAAAATTAATTTCAGATATCTGATCAGCTGAACCACATTTCTAGATATCTTAAATTCACTTTGAGACATCTGAAATCAGTCTGTCATAGACAGAGGACTCATCTGGGACAACAAGAAGAAACCAGTGGAAACGCACAAAGAATGTGCCTGATCCCATATTAAAATCGAATGTTTGCTACTAATGATTTTGTATATAACTCTTAATCTACAGTAGTCTACTCTTACTATATATAATAACATAACAGACTGAAGTGAAAGGTGTGCAGTTTAATAATATGAAACTATTTTGACTGTAAGCCCACTTCATTCTCTTGGCCACGTTCAATATCTTGCAGCAATTGCCTTCCTGCTTTGTGCATTTTAGAATATTGTCAGCATCTCTTCATCTTAGAAAAGACAGAATATTTGTCCCAATCAGTGTTCTGTCTGTATACTCTGCAGGACAGGATTATACCCACGAAGGCCATCTGATACTATTAGAGCACGAATTGACAGAAGCAAAACAGAGGCCAATTTGCTTTCTTGCTTGAGGGTGGTTGGGACTGGCTGGTGTGTCCCCTTCAGCAATGAAAGACGAAAATAGGTCTTTTTTGTACAAGCTGCATGGTACTGGCATGACTGAGGGGATGCTTCAGGCTTACGATGTCCTGCCTGCCTATTTAGGGCAGACACCCAATCAAAGGCATTAATCAGAAAATAAAGGGCAATATTTATCTTTTACTTATTTCTGTATTTATTTTTTCTTTACAATGACTGCTTAAGAAGGGGTTAAACAACATCCACTACCGGTGCCAACTGGCACAATCATGTCTTTGTATTTGCCATATAATATAGACAGACCAGCAGGACTTCTAATTATTTATTATACACATCACAGGGAATGCATGCATGTCAATGTTCACTGATTTGCTTATATATAGCTCTTATTGTTTTGTTTTTTTATCCCAAAGCCCAGCTTTTTGCTTTCGTTTTCTTAAAGGATGCAAAATAATTTCTGTTGTCAATAGGGAATGTGGACTGAAGATGCAAAATTAATCAGTTGAGATAAGCGCTGTGGTACAGCTGTCTAGGCATAACCTAACACTTTTATTTTGATCTCTTTCTGGATAGCAGTGTTATTTTTATTTTAACAGATTCATCACGGACGCATGAAAGAGATGCAGAATGTTTAAGCAAAGATAAAATATTACAAAGAACCTTTTGATTTCGACCCTTTTGACTTGGCTCTAGCAGACCTTTAAAAAGAAGAAGAGAAAAAAAAAAAAAAGAAAGGAAATAATAGCTGCCTGGTTGCATAAATCCCACCCCTGGCCAAGTGAGCTACTTTGTCTTAATTACCTCAGGACGAGTGAGTGGCCCCTGAAGCAATCATCTTTGTTTGTTAAAACAGCCGTTATCTGCTCCAGTAGAGTCCATAAATAAAACATGGCCAAGATTACAATGTCATGTTCCTGAGGACTCCAGACCTCGGGAACTGATCACAACAGAATGCACAAAAAACATCCCAGAGCTGCGTAACGCGGAGCAAAAGCGCTTTTCTTTTTTTTTTTATCCTTTTATTATCAGATGCCTGCTGCAAACCTCTCTGGCCTAAATAACCTATCACACACTGATTACATAAGTAAAAAAGATGCAAATGGTTATTTGGGTAGGGTCATTGTTACTATCATTTTGTTCATCCCTCTCATGTTTCTTTTATTAATACATGCACCATTTTTGTGAGTTTTGGCCTCCTTGACATTAATTAGGAAAACTAACAGAGGGCTCATCCTTGTTACTGTATATCAAATGCATATACTATGTATATAATTTTAAATAAATATTGATTCATTCTGTTTAAATATTGATTCATTCTTCCTTTATCATTGTTCATATGAATACAAGGGCAGGATGGTAGGGCAGCGATTACCACTGGTGCTTAACGAATCTGGCATTCTGGGTTTGAATCGCATACCTGTGTCTTGTCTGACTTTCTCCCTGTGACCGTGTAGCTTTTCCTCCTGGTACTCCAAAGACATGCAGGTTAGACATGAGTTTCAAACGTTCTACTGTATGAGTGTGTGCATTTGTGGGCTCTGTGGTTGACTGGCACCCTGTGAGCCTGAATTGAATTCATCTGATTTCAAAATGATTTGGTAGGCTATTGTGTATATAAATATGTATAACTACATAGGTGTGTGCGTGCTTATACCTTTAAAAACTGTGCTCCCCATTTAAGATGCATTAGAACATAAATAATCAATATTGACTTTAACATAACATTTGCAGTGCATCATCTATTAGAATGTATTTTGTAATGTATGTAAAAATAAAATGTATTACTACAAATGTTTGTAATGCGCCATCTGTTGGAATGACAATACAATGCATATGTCTCTTTTATATACCATTTGGAATATCCATCCATCCATTTTCCAACCCGCTGAATCCAAACACAGGGTCATGGGGGTCTGCTGGCGCCAATCCCAGCCAACACAGGGCACAAGGCAGGAACCAATCCCGGGCAGGGTGCCAACCCACCGCAGGACACACACAAACACACCAAGCACACACTAGGGCCAATTTAGAATCGCCAATCCACCTAACCTGCATGTCTTTGGCCTGTGGGAGGAAACCGGAGCGCCCAGAGGAAACCCATGCAGACTCCATGCAGGGAGGACCCGGGAAGCGAACCCAGGTCTCCTAACTGCGAGGCAGCAGCGCTACCACTGCGCCACCGTGCTGCCATTTGGAATAGGATTCATAAAAGTAGTGTTGATAGATGTGAGGCATCATCTCTTGGAATGACAAATGCAACGTATTTTATTACTACACATGTTTGTGATGTGCCATCTGTTGGAGTGACAGAGACAGAGCAACCAGACGGACACACAGACACACTTGTACTTTTATTAAGGTAGATGTATATATGTATATTCAGTATGCTACCCTCAGGGGTTACGTTCCTGAAAAACCCAGCAGATACAGAAAATACAAATACTGAAGCATTGGAAATACTGGTCCTATTGGAAAAGTAGGATTCGGTTCTGAAGGGATGCCAGCTTGGGGGGATGACTGGCAGGGGGCAACAAAGTTAAGTGAATCCATCAGCCTTCTGCTTTTGTCCTTCGAAGTTCAGTAATTCCCAAATAAAACCTGGTTACCACTTTTACTTTCTCTACAGCCAAGTTTGATTGTCTTCAAGGAGCTCTGCCAGTGCTTGCAAATGATCATTGCAGGGCCAATCTGAGGACCTCACCAAACCATCCCAGTACCAGCAATGGGTGGTGTATACAAAGGGCAGGGACTTAATCAGTTCAAGGTTATGAGCTGTACTTACTGGGAGTTTGTCATTTTTATGGAACAACTGAAGGCTTAGTCCAAATTAAAATTAGGGTTTCAAGGGTTACCCACACCTCTGGATGCTCGGTAGACTCACTTCGTAGTGCACGTTCAGACCCCGGACATCCAGAGGCATCACAGACCAGTTTGCTGTTATGCAATGGTCCTCTTGAACTGTTTTTTTCGCTTCACTCTGTCTGTGAAAAGGCACAATTAGACCGTGGGTGTCACAACATGGATTACACATTTTTATAATATTGGATAAGCAAAACTGCAGAAAAGGAACCTGTGGATAGAGAAGAATTACTATGTATGGACGTATAGTACCTTGCAAAAGTCGTAAGCACAAAACTTAAACAGAGTTGTAAAAGACACACACGTTAAACAGGGACTGTCATATGTTATTTGTTTTTGTATGTATTTGTCTGCATCTGTGCTGTCATGATTTGTTTTCTTGCTCAATCTGAATAAAGAATGAATACAATAGTAAACCACTGAACTTGGACTTTTGAGGCCACTGTAGAAAGGCAATACAGGAAGCAATATTTAAAGCAGAGGCACCAAATGATGAAAAGTAAGGAAGACGTACCTGGTAGTGGCAATTCATGCTTAATCGTTTCAAGACAGGCATTAATGATGACTTAACCACAGAAGTTGGATTTAGGAGTGCTGTGGATGGCCTATTTCTACATCACAGGGTTAGGGTTAGGGTTAGGGTTAGTGTCGGGTTTACTTTGGTTTTATGCTGAATTCATGCTGCCAAATGGATGCATCTATTTTATTTTAGTTTATTGCAGTGACTCTTCAAAACTGGGACAGTGTCTTGTGTTATTTGCATGTTGATTGTTTTGTAATTTCATTTATTCCCATGTTCTATTGATTTTCACTAACACAAAGTCTTACTTGTGTTTCTGAGTGGATGAGTAGTAATTTTCTCAAGCTAAACAAAGAGAAAACTGAAATTTTAGTGATAGGCAATAATGGATATAATGAGGTTATTAGAAATAAACTTGATGCATTAGGATTAAAAGTCAAGACGGAGGTAAAGAATTCAGGGGTAACTGTTGACTGTGACCTGAATTTAAAATCGCATATTAATCAGATCACTAGGACAGTATTTTTTCACTTAAGAAATATAGAAAAAGTTGCTGAGAAATTAGTTTACGTTTTTGTTTTCAGTTGACTAGATTACTGTAACGCACTCCTCTCAGGAATACCCAAAAAAAGACATAAATCGATTGCAACTCGAGCAGAACGCAGCTGCTAGAATCCTAAATAGGAAAAGAAAATCTGAGCACATTTCTCCAGTTTTGATGTCACTACACTGGTTACCTGTGTCATTCAGAATTGACTTTAAAATACTGCTTATGGTTTATAAAGCCTTAAATAATCTGCTCCATCTTATATATCGGAATGTCTGACATCTTATATTCCAAATCGTAACCGTAAATCTTCAAATGAGTGTCTGCTTAGAATTCCAAGAGCTAAACTTAAAAGAAGTGGTGAGGCGGGCGGCCTTCTGCTGTTATGCACCTAAAATCTGGAATAGCTTGCCAATAGGAATTTGCCAGTCTGATACAGTGGAGCACTTTAAAAAACTGCTGAAAACACATTACTTTAACATGGCTTTCTCATAGCTTCATTTTAATTTAATCCTGATGCTATGCAAATTCAATTAATTATCATTACTATTCATGGTGGCTCCAAAATCCGTACTAACCCCTACTTTCTCTTTGGTTTTTTTCCCGGTTTTCTGTGGTGGCAACCTGCGCCACCACCACCTAATCAAAGCACCGTGACGTCCCAACATTGATGGATTGAAGACCAGAAGTCCACGTGACCATCATCATCAAGTCCTTCCATGAAAACCCTGAATACAATGAGGACTGATTGAGGTCATTTATGTTAGTTAGAATGCCTAGAGGGGGCTGGGTGGTCTTGTGGCCTCGGACCCCCTGCAAATTTTATTTTTTTCTCCAGCCGTCTGGAGTTTTTTTGTTTTTTTCTGTCCTCCCTGGCCATTGGACCTTACTCTTATTCTATGTAAATTAGTGTTCTCTTATTTTAATTCTTACTTTTTCTTTTTTCTCTTTCTTCATCATGTAAAGCACTTTGAGCTACATTATTTGTATAAAAATGTGCTATAGAAATAAATGTTGTTGTTGTTGTTAATACATCTTGTGAAAGGTGCATTATTTTGAATGTGGAGTCTATAACAGATGCCAATATTATTTAAAGTCAGCCTCTTATTTATTAAATACTAAGTTCAGTAATCACTTTATGTAGTTACATGTTCATAATGATATTTGTCTTAGACAGTTAACTGGATTAAAGTGGAAAAGATGTGTATTTTAGAGTCCCAAACATTCCGTTTCCATAAAGTGGAGCAATATAATAATATATTTGAACATCATTAAAGAAACAAGTGAAAATGGTAATAGACCACTTTCTAGTTAAAAACCACAAGATCTTTGTAGGTTTATAGCCCAGTGCTTGATTAAGCAACTCTAACAAATGGGTGCTAAACATCAATGATATCATGTGTGGGCCGAACGAAAGCTAGTAACTGAAACAGGAGTGCACAAGAAATAAAACTGGACAAGGGGCAACCAGAATAAAAAGGTGAGGTGGTAGCAGATGTGCCAGTTTGACTTGCAAATCTGACACCATGGTAAAGGTGAGCATAGCAACAAGACACGCGATGATCATCCTGTATCATAAAAGTCACTCCCAGGCAGACAAGTATTTTCATATGTGCTGTTCATGCTCTCTGCAGAAGCAAAAACAAATAGGAGAGGTTGAGGACAGGAAAGGCAGTGGTCGGAGTTCAGAAAATGAAGAATACATCAAGCTTACTTTCCTTTGAAATCAGAAGATATCCATGATAGCGGAACTGGCACAAACCATTAATACCCTGGAACATCCATCTACAGCCCTCAGAAGTCTTATCAGAAACGGTCTTTTGCAAACATAGAGTCCTAGATTCCTACAACTTGAAAATAAACCCCAACAACTAACCCACGCACAAAAAACAAAACAACTTAGGTACAGAAAATAGCAACAAGTGTGCTGGACTGATTAGTTAATATATAAACCTTTTGGCACTAACAGAAGGTCATTTGCTGAAGGACTGGAGGATGGTACAAGGAATAATGTCTGCAGGCAACAGTGAAGTACAGTGGAGGTTCCTTGCAGGCTTGGACCTGCAAGCGGAATTGGATATTTCATGAAAATTGATGGCCCCCCCTCACTGCTTAGAAGTACAGGCAGATTCTTATACAGTACCATCAGGGATGGTCTGATCAGTCCCAACTTTATTCTGCAGCACCACACCTCCAAAAGTCATAAAAAAACTATTTGCAGCTAAAAGAGGAACAAGGAATCCTGCAAGAGATCTGACAGCCCCAAAGTTCTGAACCTTACATCATTGAGCCAGTCTGAGATTACTTGAGGTATAGAAACAAGTAAGACAGCCAATATGAGCAGTGTGACTGTGGCAAGTTCTCCAAGAGGCTTGGAGAAACCGACCACACAAGTACTTTCGTAAACTAAATAAAAAGAGACCTAAAAGGAGGTACAGAAAGTTTCATGTCCTTTGTGGACTTGAAAAAGGTTTGTGACCATGTATTCTATGGGATCTTGTTGAAGATGTTCCAACAATATAAAGTCCTGGTACATATAGTATTTGAAAGTTGTTTTTGCATGCTTAGCATTAAATCATAAACATTCAACATTAGTGTTGGACTTCGCCAAGGGTGTGCCTTGTATGTTCTCCTGTTTGTGATCTCATGGACAGAATAGCAAGGTGCAGCAGAGGTTTGTTGGGTATCGAGTTCAGGAATCTAAGGATTTCACCTCTGATATTTGTAGTCCTCTTAGCCTCATTAAATAATGATCTACAGCACACACTGGAACAGTTCAGTCTCAAGTGTTGACGCCATTCAGATGAGAATCAACGCTTAAATATCAGAGGGCTCTTGCAGATAAGAGGAGTTCAAGTAACTTGAGGTTCTGGTTACAAGTGAGAGTAAACGTGACCATGAGATCAACCAATGAATTATTACAGTGCAGAAGTTTTACAACCGTTGTACAGAATTCTGGTTATTAATCAGGAGTGTATGAAGCTGTTTGGCTACCAGTCAATATACACCCATTCTTCAGTGACTGAAAGAATGACATTGTGAACACACTTGGCCAAAATGAGGTCCCTGCACAGAATTCCTTGGCTCATTCTCAGCGATAGGGTGAAATTTTCAGTTATATTGGAAGACCATGGAGTAGGTCCGCTGCTTCTTTGGATTAAGACGAAACAATTGAGGTGGTTTGTGCATTTCCTGTATCTTGTAGGGAGGCCCAGAGGTTGAAAACCAAGAAACATGTCCAGGACACCCTGGTTAAATTAAATCTCTAAATTGTATTGGGAGCATTCAGGTATTGTCCAGTAAAGTTAGTAGAGGGCCATTGTGCTGGGGGTCTTGCAGCGAATTCGTACTTACTCCAGTGATTCACACCAGAAAAAAGTGTAAAGAAATAATTAAGAGGATTATAAAAATGCAGTTCAAGCATAATGTCAATGTTATGCGTACATAGCACAATGAACCTCTTACTTGTGTGTGTTCCACCTTCTAATGACAGCAATATAATACCAACAACACAAAAAAATCTATCTATCTATCTATCTATCTATCTATCTATCTATCTATCTATCTATCTATCTATCTATCTATCTATCTATCTATCTATCTATCTATCTATCCTGCCTACTATACTAAAATTAGTATCTATCTATCTATCTATCTATCTATCTATCTATCTATCTATCTATCTATCTATCTATCTATCTATCTATCTATCTATCTATCTATCTATCTATCTATCTATCTATCCTGCCTACTTATCTAAAATTAGTATCTATCTATCTATTATATAGTATCTTATCTATCTATCTATCTATCTATCTATCTATCTATCTATCTATCTATCTATCTATCTATCTATCTATCTATCTATCTTGCCTACTATACTAAAATTAGTATCTATCTATCTATCTATCTATCTATCTATCTATCTATCTATCTATCTATCTATCTATCTATCTATCTATCTATCTATCCTGCCTACTATACTAAAATTAGTATCTATCTATCTATCTATCTATCTATCTATCTATCTATCTATCTATCTATCTATCTATCTATCTATCTATCTATCTATCTATCTATTATATACTGTCTTATCTATCTATCTATCCTGCCTACTATACTAAAATTAGTATCTATCTATCTATCTATCTATCTATCTATCTATCTATCTATCTATCTATCTATCTATCTATCTATCTATTATATAGTGTCTTATCTATCTATCTATCTATCTATCTATCTATCTATCTATCTATCTATCTATCTATCTATCTATCTATCTATCATATAGTGCCTTTCACATCTATCTATCTATTAATTATATAGTGCCTTTCACATCTATCTATCTATCTATCTATCTATCTATCTATCTATCTATCTATCTATCTATCTATCTATCTATCTATCTATCTATCTATCTATCTTGCCTACTATACTAAAATTAGTATCTATCTATCTATCTATCTATCTATCTATCTATCTATCTATCTATCTATCTATCTATCTATCTATCTATCTATCTATCTTGCCTACTATACTAAAATTAGTATCTATCTATCTATCTATCTATCTATCTATCTATCTATCTATCTATCTATCTATCTATCTCCTTCCTGTTTCGCTGTCGCTGTGCATGCTGGGTGGTTGTTTCGCGTGTTTGCGAGTGTGCCTCTTGGTGGACGCGGTGCGGTGAGTGTGGTTTTTCTTTTTTCTTCTGATATTCTACATTCTTATTTCTATCTTTCTTTGGTGTAAACAGATAAAACTTGTTTTGTACTGAGTGGCTTAGGCCACGGCAGCCGCAATGGCTGCGAATCTTGAGTGACTAAGCCGCCGCCATGGGATTAAACTTTTATCGGAGGAGTTTGTCCCTTTGGAGGCGGGGGTGTTGGCGGTAGGCGAAGTGGTAGGCTGTGAAAATATCAAGTCGGCTTCACGAATGAGCGGGTCTATCGTTGTTTTTTTGAGCTCTGTGGATTTAGTTCCCATTGTGGTTGAGAAAGGGGTTGTTATTAATGGCTCCTTTGTACAGGTTTCCCCTTTAGCCGTCCCGTCACGCAGAGTGACAATTTCGAATGCGCCGCCATTTCTCAAGAACGAAACTTTAGCAAAAGAGTTGGAGCGGCATGGACGTTTAGTTTCAAAAATTCGACATATTCCTTTAGGCTGTAAATCGCCAGATTTAAAACATGTCTTGTCTTTTAGGAGACAAGTTTATATGGTTTTAAACAGAATGGATGATGAATTAAATGTGGCTATGAAGTTTAGAGTGGAAGGTTTCGATTACGTGATTTTCGTCACTTTGAACGAAATGAAATGTTTTGGGTGCGGGAGTGAAGCCCATTTAATTAAACAGTGTCCTGAGAGACAACATGGGCACAAGAAAACTGACCATGCAGACAAAGAAAAAGAAGGGCAGGAAGTGGAAGGTCGTCAGGTATTAGCTGATGGCGCGGAGGCGCAGGGTGTTAAGAACATAACTACCCTTAGATCTGAAGGGCTGGAGGATCAGGTGCCTCCCAGAGATGAGCCGAATGAAGGCGGTAACGAGACGGAAGGTCAAACAACAGCTTTAGCAGAAAGTGTGTGGGGAGACATAGACATGGACGAGGGAGGCAGCAATCAGCCTGAGGAAAAAAGTGAATTTAAACGCCCTGCTCAGAAGAGGCAAGGTGAAAGGGAAGAGCGGGCACGTAAGAAACTTGTTTTAAGTCAGGGCTTGGGGGTCATTGGAGAGGATCCCGCCTATGGTCCTTGTCAGGAGGATTTTCCCGTCTTCGCGGAGACGGCCGATGACGGTTCAATTGCGGGGAATGTCGGGGAAGAGACCGATGACGGTAATATCTCTGATGGGTCTGCTGCCTCGGAGCCCCCAGAATTAAAAGCCAGGGGGGGTTACAGCGCTCAGAGTGTAAAAGATTTTTTGGTGAACACCGCCGGTAAAAAGGGGATGGACGTGGCTGAGTTATTCCCAGACATTGAGCTCTTTATATCGTCTGTCCGCGGGTTGCGGCGGGACAAAGCAGCCTCCGCGATGTTTGATGTTAAAGAGCTCGTGAGGCTCAAGAACTTAACCAGCAAACTGAGGAAACAGTCTAATTTAAACACCACCTAATGGCTAAGCCCCCTGTTAAATCCACTCCACAGTATTTGTGGTGGTCCCTGTGTTTCATTTTGTGTTCATCTATATATTCAGGTATCATGACAAGTGTACACATAGGAACCCTAAATATTAACGGGGGGAGAAGTCCTGATAAGAGGGTCGCACTTTTTGATTTTATAAGACAAAAAGATTTGAATGTCACCTTTCTACAAGAAACTCACATTGATGAACAAAATCAGTGGGAGTGGAGCAGGGATTGGAAAGGGGACATTTTCTTTAGCAATGGGACAAATGTTAGTGCTGGAGTGGCCATTTTATTTCTTGGTGGGCTGCAAGTAGAAGTTTGCAGGACTGATGAGTTGGTGAAAGGGAGACTCTTGAAAGTGACAGTAAAACTTCAAGGCAGTGTTGTCACTTTTATTAACGTGTACGCCCCGAATGAGGGTGAGGAGAGGCTCCAGTTCTTTACCAAATTAAGAGAGCTTTTATCAAAGTGTGACCCTGAGGAAGTGGTGGTGTTAGGTGGTGATTTTAATTGTACACTTGACTCAAGGATGGATAGAAACAATGGACTGGAACCGCACCCTCACTCAGCGCGAGCTCTGGGAAAAATAATTAAGGACTTTGGGCTGGAAGATGTATGGAGGTCAAAAAATGGGGCCTGTCGGCAATACACGTGGGGGAGGACGAGTGGAAACACGATCTCAATGGCGAGACTCGATCATTTTTACAGTTTTAAGCACCTGTTAGGGTTATTTAAGGTGTGCTCTATTGTGCCTACTGGCTTCTCCGATCACAGTCTGGTGTGTTGTTCACTTCTTTTTAACGTGTACAGACCCCGTAGTTTATACTGGCATTTTAACACACTCCTCCTTAAAGATCAGAATTTTAAAGAGTTGTTTGTTCATTTCTGAGGAGGTTGGAAGGCTATGAAGAAGGAGTTCACCAGCTTACAACAGTGGTGGGAGGTTGGGAAGAGTCACATCCGGGCTTTGTGTCAGGAGTATACCAAAAATGTCACCCAAGTATTGCGGTCAGAAATGGCAGCTTTGGAAAATCAAATAGCTGAGTTTCAACAACTAGAGGAGGGTCCAAATGAGCAACTGCAGGCGAGCCTGACTACTGCTAAACTGGGGTTGGCCCACCTGCTTGAGACCAGGGCTCAGGGGGCTTTAGTGAGGGCCCGCTTTCAGCGGTTGACTGAGATGGATGCACCAACGCAGTACTTTTTTGGTTTGGAGAAGAAAAACTCGCAGAGTAAACTCTTACATTGCATAAGAACACCTGATGGCAGAGAGACACAAGAGCCCAGTGAGATAAGGCAGGTGGTCCGCGAATTTTATGAACGTTTGTTTGCTGCAGATGGTGATGGTGGCAGTGAAGACCAACAGGCCTTTTTGCAGGACTTACCGCAACTTCCCAACGCAGACGTGGCAGATCTAAATAGTGAAGTGACCTTTGCAGAACTCACCACAGCCCTGGGACAGCTGAACACAGGGAAGGTCCCGGGAATCGATGGCATTCCAGTGGAATTTTACAAAGAGTTCTGGGATGTCATTGGACTGGACTTGCTAGAAGTGTTTCGGTGGAGTTTCAAAAATGGTTTGTTACCTCAAAGCTGCCGTAGAGCTGTGATCACGCTGCTGCCGAAGAAGGGAGACTTGTGTCTCATTAAGAACTGGCGGCCAGTGTCTCTCTTATGCGCAGACTATAAAGTTCTCTCTAAAGCCTTAGCCAACAGGATGGTCCAAGTTTTAGGGAGACTGGTGCATCCTGATCAGAATTACTGCGTGGCTGGCAGGTCCATTTTTAATAACATTTTTTTAATTCGGGACATTTTAGCTGCTGCAAAACTGTTTGGTTTTCGGACTGGTCTTCTATTTCTTGACCAGGAAAAAGCTTTTGATAGGGTCAGTCACTCTTTTTTATGGAATGCCATGAAGGCTTTTGGGTTTGGGGAGTCTTTTATTAATTATATTCGATTACTTTACAGTGACATTTCTGGTATAATCAAGGTCAATGGTGGTTTGTGCGCACCTTTCAGCGTCAGAAGAGGAGTCAGACAGGGCTGCTCTTTGTCCGGTATGTTGTATGCTCTGGCGTTAGAACCTTTCCTGGTGCACCTGAGGAAGGTGCTGACTGGTCTCACCATCCCCAACTGCAACATGGACCCTGTGAAAGTCACGGCTTATGCTGATGATCTCGCAGTTGTCATCTCAGGCCAAAAGGATTTGGACAAACTAACTGACTGTCTGCGGAATTACAGTAAAGCGTCATCAGCCAAAATTAACTGGAATAAAAGCAGTGCAGTGCTGGTTGGGAACTGGACAGGATGTAGTCCTCCTCGACTGGAAGGGGGTCTGCAGTGGACCACTGGGGGTTTCCTGTACTTGGGAGTCCATCTCGGAGATGACCACTACATCCAAAAGAACTGGGAGGGTCTGTTGGACAAGGTTACAGTTCGGCTCGCTAAGTGGAAGTGGATACTCCCTCAGTTATCTTATAGAGGACGGATGCTGGTAATTAATAACCTGGTGACCTCCAGCCTGTGGCACAAATGTATTTGTCTGCAACCTCCACCTGTGCTTGTTCAGCAGATACAAGAAGCAATCATGGATTTCTTTTGGAATGGTACCCATTGGATACGGAAGGGCGTTGTATTCTTGCCGTTGGATGAAGGCGGACAAGGACTTATTGACATTACCAGCAGGATTGCTGCTTTCCGCCTTCAGACCATTCAGAAACTGCTGTACCCTGTTGAGCAGAGCCAGTGGATGAACTTGGCCGTACTTTTCTTTAAACAGGCCAGGCATATGGGACTTGGTAAAAGTTTACTGCTCTGCCATTTTGATAAGATCGGGACTTTACATGTGCCAGAGTTTTATAAAAGCCTTCTAGCAGCGTGGCAACTGCTATCGATCAAAAAGGACTGTGATGACCTTTCCTCTTTTTGGGTCCTTGATGAACCGCTGCTCTACAATCCTGCTGTTGGCACTGCTACTGGACTTTCTGAAAACTTTATTCATCATTTCATAATACATAGAATAACCACAATAAAGGACATAATTGACTGGGAAAATTACACTTGGAAAAGTGCACAAGTGGTAGCAGAGGAGACTGGAGTGCATTCAGTGCGCCTCATGGAGAAGTTTCTGTGTCGGATACAATCATCACTGGACAGGGAATCCATGACACTCCTGCACAGAATGTTCACCTCACGATTGAAACCAAATGATGAAACACCTTTTCCAACGCTTACTGTATCTCCAGCTGTTGAACTGAGGGACAGTGAGACTGAAGTTTTAGCCTTACGTTCTCTTGAGGCGTTATCTCTGCCTACGGTGTCAGGGAAGCAGCTCTACAGGATCTGCGTGAAGGTGAACAACCTGGAACAGCTGAGGACACGTAGACACGACACACCTTGGAGAGACAAACTCGGAGCCCCTCAAGGACTGAACCCCGCCTGGAGGTCGTTGTACAAGCCACCATTGGCCAGTAGGGTGGGAGACCTACAGTGGAGGTTGGTGCATGGGATACTAGCGGTGAACTCCTTCTTATCGATTATATGTCCGGAGGTTTCTGATTGCTGTCCTTTTTGTGGTCTGCGGGAAACTGTGTTTCATGCTTTTATGTACTGTGAGAGACTCAAGACCCTCTTTAGTGTTATAGAAAGAATAGTAGAAGGGCTGGGGGTCCCGTATAATAGCACGGTGTTTGTGTTTGGGGTGAGAATTACAAGACAAACAAGAGAAAATATGATCTTAATTAATTTTATTATCGGGCAGGCAAAACTGTCAATATGGAAGACACGTAAAAACAAAATTACTGGGAGTGGAATTGAAGACGTTGTTGTCTTGTTTAGAAAAGTGTGTGAAAGTAGGATATTAGTGGATTTTAATTTTTATAAGTCTACAAATAATTTAGCACAGTTTAAAGAAGTGTGGTGCATAAATAATGTACTTTGTAAATGTGATGAAGATTATGATTTACAATTTGTGCTCTGATTTTGGTGTTTTGTTTTTTAACTTATTTATAACTTTGGGATAATAAAGAATATGAAGGATAAGTGGGATTGGAGGGTGGAAACAATGGGAGGGATTAGATAAATATATATATAGATTTTATTCTAAAGAACAATTTGAGTATGTAATGTTTAGAAACTGAATATTCATAAATAGGAATGTGTGTATATGTTTTCTGTATGACTTAAGATTGAGTTTGGTTTACTGTTATGATTTATTTTCTGTGTTTATTAAATAAAGTTTGTTTTTAAAAATAAAAAAATATCTATCTATCTATCTATCTATCTATCTATCTATCTATCTATCTATCTATCTATCTATCTATCTATCTATCTATCTATCTATCTATCTATCCTGCCTACTATACTAAAATTAGTATCTATCTATTATATAGTGTCTCTATCTATCTATCTATCTATCTATCTATCTATCTATCTATCTATCTATCTATCTATCTATCTATCTATCTATCTATCTATCTATCTATTATATAGTGTCTTATCTATCTATCTATCTATCTATCTATCTATCTATCTATCTATCTATCTATCTATCTATCTATCTATCTATCTATCTATCTTGCCTACTATACTAAAATTAGTATCTATCTATCTATCTATCTATCTATCTATCTATCTATCTATCTATCTATCTATCTATCTATCTATCTAAAAATAGAAGATCTGTTGGATACAAAGATTTGCCCTTCTAGTGACTGTGGCTTTCCTGCAATTGTGGTGTCACCGGTAGGTGAGTGGAAAGACAATAAAACAAATGGCTTACTGTCCATAAGTAACTTGTTGGACTTACCACTGCAGTTTGTGACTGGAAAGCAGCTGTACAGAATGTGTGTGAAAGTCAAACATCAGACTCAGCTGAAGACGCTTCCTGACACACCGTGGAGAGACCAGCTCACTGTGCCAGAGGGAGCAAAGCCGGCCTGGAGGTCGCTGTACAGGCCACCATTGGCTCATCGGGTGGGGGATCTGCAGTGGAGGCTGTTGCATGGCATTTTAGCGGTCAACTCCTTTTTAGCAATTATTAGTCCTGGGGTTACTGATAATTGTTCCTTTTGTGGTGCGAGGGAAACCGTGTTTCATTGTTTTCTGTTTTGTATGAGACTTCAGCCTTTTTTCAATTTGATCAGACATCTAATTGTTAGATTGGGTATTGTATATAATGAGGTGGGCTTCTTGTATGGGTGGAAGGTAACAAAACAAACAGGAAATAACATGAACCTGGTGAATTTCATCATAGGTCAAGCAAAACTGACAATATGGAAAACCCGCAGAAATAACATCAGTGGGACTGGGCTTCAGGATACTATTGGATTTTTCAAAAAGTTATGTAAGAGTAGAATCTTAGTGGAGTTTAATTTTTATAAATGTACAAAGAATTTGGAAAGGTTTAGGGAAGTTTGGTGTGTAAATAGTGTGCTCTGTGAATGTGAGGATGAGGAGTTACACTTCATGTTATAATTTTTTCCCATAATTGCTTAATTAGTGTGTTAGGAAATCTTTAACTGGAAATGTTTCTTTATTTGTTATATAGCACTTGTTTTTTATTTTTCTGTATATATGTTTTGTTTGTTGGGTGATGTTATATACTGTTTTTAACAATTATATCAATAAACGTTTTTAAAAAAAAAAAAATATCTATCTATCTATCTATCTATCTATCTATCTATCTATCTATCTTGCCTACTATACTAAAATTAGTATCTATCTATCTATCTATCTATCTATCTATCTATCTATCTATCTATCTATCTATCTATCTATCTATCTATCTATCTATCTATCTTGCCTACTATACTAAAATTAGTATCTATCTATCTATCTATCTATCTATCTATCTATCTATCTATCTATCTATCTATCTATCTATCTATCTATCTATCTATCTATCTATCCTGCCTACTATACTAAAATTAGTATCTATCTATCTATCTATCTATCTATCTATCTATCTATCTATCTATCTATCTATCTATCTATCTATCTATCTATCTATCTATCCTGCCTACTATACTAAAATTAGTATCTATCTATCTATCTATCTATCTATCTATCTATCTATCTATCTATCTATCTATCTATCTATCTATCTATCTATCTATCTATCTATCTATCTATCTATCCTGCCTACTATACTAAAATTAGTATCTATCTATCTATCTATCTATCTATCTATCTATCTATCTATCTATCTATCTATCCTGCCTACTATACTAAAATTAGTATCTATCTATCTATCTATCTATCTATCTATCTATCTATCTATCTATCTATCTATCTATCTATCTATCTATCTATCTATCTATCCTGCCTACTATACTAAAATTAGTATCTATCTATCTATCTATCTATCTATCTATCTATCTATCTATCTATCTATCTATCTATCTATCTATCTATCTATCTATCTATCTATCTATCTATCTATCCTGTCTACTATACTAAAATTAGTATCTATCTATCTATCTATCTATCTATCTATCTATCTATCTATCTATCTATCTATCTATCTATCTATCTATCTATCTATCTATCTGCTACCCCTCCATTTGAGTGTTGCCTGTCTTCACTGATTGAGCTATGGAAGCAGACTCATTTTATGCTGGACCTGGTAGCATAATACCAGGTAGTGACGTGATGTGGTCATTTGGAATTACTTCCGGGTCATAAGAAAGCTGGGGTGGTCCTCCCCCTGTAGCGCCCTCTACACATCTGGACTCCAACTTCCATGGAGTCCTGTGGGTATCCAAACTGGGTCTCTGTAGGAGGAATACTGCAACCTGTTATAGTGGGGGATGAATTGTTCCCTGCCATCCTCTCTTGTCGGTTCCTGTATCCTTTGGGCATCCCAATCAGGATGGGAATCATAAGAGTATTGCCCCTATTTAGTCCATCCTTCCATTATGGTATCCCTGCAAGGTAAGGCTTCCACCTCCATCCTGGGCAGGACACCCAACCATCCCCTGGGGCATTGAATACAAGTGAATATTACTGAGTGTGCTAAATATTTATAGCAATTGAAGATTACTCATTCATTCTGTTAACTCAAATACCTAAAGCAATAACACAGAGCTTTGGTAAGCCACATTGATCGTAATACATAACAGGATCGCAGTCACATTGATGTCGATTTTGGGTCAAATTGTAATTATCCTAAAATGAACATGGGGTGAATGTGTACATTCCACAAGGACAGTGACCAGGCTGCAATCCGAACCCAACCCCTAGAGGTGGAGGGCAGCAGCAGCACTTAGCATTTTTCCACTGTGCCATCCTAGGTAAGATCAGATATTGTAAAACATACTTTCTAATTGCCAAACATATTTTCATGATAATAAGCAATTGATTGCAAGGCTCTAGATACAATTATTAGTTTTACTTTTTTTTTTTTTTACTTTGAACGGTATGCAGATTTAGTTGCTTGTGTCTGCTCCCTGTCTAGAAATATATTTGAAATAAAGGCCTGAAGATTTATTCAGCGTGGGCTGATTATGTGAGCAGCCATATATAAGTGTGAAGGGAGCCTTTAATGAAATAAATACAGAAAGAGGAGCTAGGTAGTTTAAAGTCAGATGAGCTACGGGTGCTCCTTTACGGTGATAAACTTTTCCATAGCCAGGGTCTTGGCTTGTTTTTAAAAAAATCATTATAAAGTTAAATCATGCTCTTACCCGCCTTTGTTTATCATATTATGCCTTTAGTGGTCAAATCCAGATTTGATCTGCAAGCTTAATATAAATTCACAATCACGCAGGGTAAATCCAATCAGAGGAAAGAAGGCGCAACATTCTAGGCAAGTTTTCAAAATGACTGCTACAGGCAACAAGATTAAGGAGAAAAGTAGAGCAGTAAAATAGATCACTAAATCAAAGATGAATGGAAACAGATTTTTTTTTTCTTTCCTTGCTTCTTAACAAGTATGGTTGATACTTCTCTTTTGAAATGTTTTTGTTAATGATATGGTGAAAAAATAATAATAATAATGCATCTGGAAAGTGCAGTGGAAATTTCACATCAAACTTTCTTTTTTTTTTTTTTTGCTACCTGACTTTTTTCCCCATTTCTAAAGCTTATCTTCATTGTCTCAAACCTTTCTTTCATCTTAAGACAAAGATTTATGTAAATCTTCAGTCCCTGCATTAATGCGAGGAACTGTGCGAGAAATAGCATTCCTAAATCGCAGTATTGTTGTTGAAAATGACAAGGCAGCCTCTTAATCCTACAATGCGATCATCCAAATGTGTCATAATGCTCTGTGTAGGCAGGCAAATCTGAATATCAAAAAGACACCATGTACCTCAGGACCAGTTTTATTTCTTCTGAGTGCAAGCTTAAATAACTTTCTCTTTTGTTGCAGTTTTTTTTTTTAAGCACATACAAATAAACATAAATCAATATGTGTGCTTTGACTAATTATAATAGATGTGTTTAAGAATGTGTTTCTAATCAAACAGTTCAGCACACTGTGGATAAAAAGTTATTTTTCTAAACTCAGCTCCTATGTGATACTGTTTCCTATTCGTTATGGATGGGGGCCAACAGATGGATGTATGGGATGAATATTTGCCCACTCTTTAACCAATGGTAACTTCAGACTCGGCAGATGCACCAAACCTATTGACGCTTATATAGTCCAATTCTCCACTGACGTGTTTCCCAATCCACAAAATCCCTCACTTCCCTCACCTCCCACCCCTCTCCTTTCTCATCCCACCAGAGACCTGACTTGAATATTACATCAGATTTCCTGAAAGAAAAAAAAAATTCTTAAGGGAGTCAAAGATTGGATTACGTGCCCTAACTTGTCATTTCGTAATGGTCTGAGACGATGTTTAGCTCAGTAGGCTGGTAGAGGCAGAAAACACTGTATCAGTTACTAGTCAGGAATCACCTCGCATATAAAGTGCCCTGTAATCCCTCTGTAAGTATTTCCCATTTGAGGCAAACTGTGGCACATAATGCAGGAAGGAAGCGATCTCCTGCATGTGTTAAGCAGGCACACCAATACCATAGCAATCAATCAGGTAAGGACATGCCTGTATCATTATACTGCACTAGGAGCATTGCTCCGGGAATATCTCTAATTTGCCATGACACCCTCATTCAGAGCTTTTATTTTCCCTTGAGATGTTGAATTTGTTGCTTTAATTAAGAACAGCCAACTCTGACCACTTTTTTTTTTTTTCATTCTTTATCTGCACGAGTAAATGCCTCATGTTTGCTATTCATGGTTAACATGGCATGCCTGTATTTGTTAAGCTTTGATCGCCTTCCTATAAGTATACAATTTGCTCCTTTGCATACACTCATGGCCTCCGTGACCCTGAACTAGCTAAGCACGTTAGAAAGTGGATGGACGGAGGGATGGAGACTGCATGTCACCTGCCACAGTCGAAGTTCACCCTTTCAGATGTGTCCACCCACCTCACGCTTGCTTTATCTTCACCCTTTCTGGTAGTTTAAGCATTGCTGAACTATTTCTAAGGGATCAGTGGTTGGAATGACATTCGTTATTCATAAAACTACGGGTATTTGATCTTGTTTTTATTTTTTATTTAGTTTTAGGCTACATCATTTTAGTAATTTGGTGCAAGTCAAATCAAAAGTAAAACGACACAACGGCAGTCATTAATTGTGACACATTGTCTTCACAAGCACTTCAAGCATACAAGATATTAAGATTTAAAGTGGAGTCATTTTCAAAGTTTTAAGATAAACTGTAACTACAAATTTCACCTGTAATTTGAAAAAAATGCCATCATGTTCATTGGCAAATTGGGAATTTTAACACGTTTTTTTCACTAGAGTGAATTCCGGAACTGCTTTATTTAGCAACTAGCCACATTACCAGGTAATAGGATACTTTGAAAAATATTTGATATCTCTTGCATGGCATTTACCTTCAGCACCTTTCCTCAGTATCCTTATATGAGGGTGGACCCAAAAATAACTGGAAATATTTTTAAAACGTGTTTAATTTAATTTTCTGTACAAACTACAATTAGTCTCCTTCAAAGTACTCTCCATTGGCGGAAATACACTTATCTAACCATTTGTTGCATTGTTCGAAACATTTTTTAAATTCGTCTGAAGTAATGCCCATTAATGCCCTGGTCGTTTCTTATTTTACCTCTTCGACGTCAGCAAAACGCCTTCCTTTCAAGTCTTTTTTTCATCCGAGGGAACAAAAAGAAATCACACGGAGCTAAATCCGGTGAGTAGGGTGTGTGGTTCAGGGTTGTCATACCGTTTCTAACAATAGTTTCTGCAACACTTTTTTCAAGAAGAAAACAAAATTTCACTGCCGCGCGTTGCTCACGATAATCGGCCATCGTAAAAAAACGACGCTTGCACAAAACTACTTTTACAAAAAAATTCACTGAACACAAGCACAACCTCCCAGACTGATGACACTTGGCAGACTGACTTGTGAGGAGTGTAACTAGATCTCCCTAGTGGCCCAACCACGTACTACAAGTACCAACCTAACAACAACAAAATTCCGGTTATTTTTGGGTCCCCCCTCATATGTCTGAACCTCTCTTCACCAGCACTTTCTCTCGCTGTTGCATTTCCATAAAGCCTGCTTCTCAGAATCTGACGTTCCAATGTACCTTGCAGTGCGGTTTTATGTTTCCTGCCTTTGAAGGCGACTCTCAGCGTGCCTCCTATGCCTTAACTCCTCCTCATGTGTCTCACAGTCATACATCCTCTTTTGATTGCATGACCAAAGACAAACTGACCAATCAGGTTGCTTGAAGGAACCGGACACACACACACAGATCTTTAACGTTTTATGATATAGCAGATATTTGCATAAAAACATTTGGGACATTTTGAGCATATGATTGGATGGCTTGACATCTGGATTATGCAACATGAGTAACATTTGTTCCTGTTTTGTTCCCTATGCTACCTGGGATACTCTCCAGTGTCCCCTGCAACCCTGGTCTGGATAAAGCGTGTTAGAAAATGACATGACAACATGAGTAACGTGAGATTTTTTCATGGACTTGAGTGATAGTCATCATAGATTCCTGTTCTATCAGAAACTTTATTATCTTCTCTCTTTACATTACAAATTTTTCTTGGCCATCAATACAAATTATCAGGTAAGCAACATATTTAAAAAAAATATTATGAAGGGTAGGAGTGGCAGGTGCCAGAGACTTCATTTGGGGCAGTGGTTTCACATAGAGTAGGAGCTGTGGGGAGTTTGCCACTGGTTATGAAGAAAGATTCACAGATAGGTTGCAGGGAGTTGTACGAGAAGTCTTCATAAAGAAGCTGGAGGGTGTTCTGTCATGAAAGAGAGAATCAACTGCTGGCTGCACTGCATAAATCCCTCATTTGACCTACAAATGCATATGTAGGTAAAGTCAAGCAAGGAATACAACAAAGCAGGCCTATTGAGCAGTTGTAAAAATAACATGGTAGCAGCTTTTTACCTTGTTCTCAGCTATAAAAGGCATCAAAATCTTTACTTGCCCATACGTTTTTTGTCCATAATTAATGGTTCTGAGGATTAGGATTCTGAGGATTCTGTTCAAGCCCTTCTCTGAAAATTCCCTTTATCTCTGATGCATTTTGAAAGTGAACAGCCAATGGTTCAATGGTGAATGCAAATAGCAGTGTTGACAAAGGGCATCCTTGCCTAGTACTGCGTTCTATTTTGAAGTAGTCTGAAATAATGTTTTTAATACAAACTGAAGGTTCTGGACTGGTATACAGTAGTTTGATCCATGCACAGATGTTATGGCCAAATCCAAATTTATGCAATGGATGGATGGATGGATTAGGTTATATTTACCTATCATGGTTTAGGTGAACAAATTTCCACATGAGACAAGGAGAATGCAAATAAATAGAAAACAATTCTTAGTGATCACAATATTCCTTTGATGAAGTATGGTGTGATATGTATTTGTGTCCCGAGAGTGGTGGAATTTTCTAGAATCATAAAACTCTTATCTGCAGGTAAATGAATGATGTGAAGAGCAGGAGTACAATATAAGCTACAGTACATGTCATGACCCCCCAGATCTCCACCCAACTGATGGACCCTGAGACAATATTTTCAACACCACTGTAAAAACATCATGTAAAGGAATATGATTCTTGATACTTATTGAATTTCTGCAAGTCACAATAAAGCTTTTTAGTGCTTGAAGTGTCCCAGCACCCTATTAAAACAATTTACATGAGTGTTTCTAATTTATTTTAATTGAATGTTTGTGATCAAATTTTCTTTTAAACTAAGCCCCCAATCACTTATTTACAGTATCCATACTGCGATGGACAGCAGGGCTATGATGACATCCCGGTATGGAGGCCAGTGTAGTGGACGGGATGGGGGGTGGTCAGCCATTCAAGAGTACGTGATCCACCAACAAGCTGGTGTAACAATAAAGATCAAAAGACATTGCGAAGGTTTGGGACAGCCACCCATATAATTGTTCCTGGCTGCAAAACTTCTTAATAATCAGCTCCATGTTCACACTATTCAGTCCAAAACAGAACTAACTCAATATTAACAAGATGGCGGCTTTAAAGGCCATTACAGGAAGTGATGTCATCAGGACCGGAACAGGAAGTGACGTCATTGGCTGCCCCAGAGCTGGGCGGGATTTCCCTAAAATGGTCTGCAAGAGATCGAGAGGGAGAATTAGTGCACTTCGCCACCCCCTGGTCCGGCGTGGAATTACATGTATTCAATTAGTTGCCTCCTAAACATGCGTGTGTGACACTGGATGGCAGCATTCCTGAGCCAGTATGCCCATTCCTGTGAATTCATAGCATGCTGGGAGTTGCAGTCCCATGGGGTATCCCTGCTGGACTCCATGGGTGCCATCATGGGGAGCTGCAAGGGAGGGCTGTCCATACTTTCAGGGGCTTCCTCCTGACCTGAGAGTGCTTCCTCCTTGACACCAGAGGTATTCCTGGTTCTGGCATAAAAGGGGCTGCCTCCATCCACTCAGGGGTCTGAGTCAGGAGAGGACTTGGAATAAGCTCACCTGGAAGGAGTGGAGGGAAAGTGATGTGTGTCATAGTTGTGTACAGATGAAGAAGAGACCTGTGTAAGGTACTGTAAAATAAAATTGTTTGTTTGCACCAACGCTGTGTTTGTAAGGTTGTGTCAAGGATTTGGAGGTTGTAAAACACCCCCTGCAGGACACAATATAAGAATATTTAGGACTATTTGGTGACTGAAGTGCTATGTGATTCCATAATTCTTGAGGGACAAAATGATACACACTGCAGAAAAAGATCCCTGATGAACATATTTCTTTGACCAAGCATGTCAATGCAGCAACCTGCTGTGCTTCTTAAGACATGTAAGAAATAAAGAGAGTATCTGCCTGAAAGTAAGCATTGAAGTATAAATGAACTTAGGCTACAGGAAAACAAGGTTACATGTGTCAATTTTAGGCCTGTGGTCATCTTCAAAAAATGGGAAATGGAAAAAGCCATTAGTTGTCACTGGAAGGCAGAAGCATAAGCAATTTGCAGAAATGTAACACTATCCAGGGATGAAGCCAATTCCCAATATAGCCAGATAAAGTGGTTTGGGGGATATGGAATCTTAGTAGATGCAGTATGGTGCATCACGTGTAAAGAATGAGAAATACTGTAGAATGTGGAAAAAGAGTTTTTAAGCAAGGTGAGAAGAAAATGTGTGCTTAGTAGAGCTCCACTTCATGTAAATTAGTTTTGAGCAAATAACATAACATTCTCAAGCCCATGTAATCCTGGTAGTGTTTGGGGCAGAGCTGAATCTAACTTAGCAAACATACCAGTTCATCATAGCTCACACACATTACTTATAAATTAGGGTATCCAGAGAAAAAGCCAGACATGGGGAAAATGTCTTTATCATATGAACAACAAGAACCAGAGCAGTGATCAAACAGAGCACTGTGGCTGTGTGTAGCAGCAGTGCTAAACAATATGCCACCATGTTGCTTTTTTTGAGCAAATATTAATGCAAGTTAATATATAATATAATATTAACAGAACTATACTCTTAGAAGAAATGAACTGCTTGTATAGTATATACAGAACAAATTATGAACAAAGCACCTGAAAAAAGTTGGGATTCCAGCCGTGAAAATCTCTGTTTAATTACCTTAGACAAAGTAGAAAGGATGTCAGTGAAAACAGAAGATGTGTTGGTGCCTTTTGAAGCATTTGGTGATTGGAGCTGCACTGTTACTCCTGTATGTCGGTCACTTCTTGCTGTCATCTCTTCCTATAGTGTCGAACCAGAAGAAGAGGAATCCAGGCTGTAGCAGAAATGGCATCAAGGGAAGTCTCTAGTGACAGAAGCAGAAATAAAGTTAAATGCTGTGTCACATCCTCAACTTTCTTATCGTGAATTTTTTAAATCGATCCCAATAAGACACTTACCAAGCCTGTGTGTTTGACAAATTTATAAACTGTCGTAGACAAGGGCAGGGTATAGAAGAAGTGTGAGTTATGTTTATGATATTTACATTTTACAGCAGTAGATGATTATTTGTTATAAACTGTGGCTTAATGGTAGGAATGTGGGAGGTTGAATAAATGCTTCTCAGAGAAAAACTGCTATTGTCCGACCTCTTATTGTTGTGCTTATGTTTATTTTCCTTTTTGTCATTTACATTTACTTTAAGTGTTATTTTGCATATATTTCTTGTAATTATTTTTTGTTACTATTGTTCTATTTGTTATATTGTACCTATGTATTGTGTGTTCTTTTATGTTCCCTGTTTTCTGTGGGCGAAACCATAAGAGGCAGAGCCATCATCATGTCATTGCTGACGCCTGTCCTCAGCCTATGTATTTCAAACTGGGAAGAGGTCCCTTGGGGGTTCATTGACAGTTGACAAATGCATTTTTGTGGGTACTATCTTTTTTTGCTTTCTGATTATTTTGCTATTGCCTTTTGATTAGAACTTCTGAATTATGGGTTAAATTTGTAAGTTGTAGGCTGCCTCTTTGGTAAACCATTTTTGCCTCAGTTTTGCCTTTCATTCCTCTTTTGTAAAATTCTTATATATTTGTTTATATATAAAGATTCTTTGTCAGACTTCTCTTACAGGCCTAGAAGTTTAGCAATTTCCTTTCCCTTGAAGGATATTTGTATATAGTTTTGGACCATCTACAGTCTTTTTGGGCCTGTATAGGCCAAAGCCTGCCTGTAGACTTTGGTGTCTCTTTACCTCTCTTAGGCAAGCTAATGAATTTCCTGATTTGTGGGTCTTTTTGGGAGGTTTATTATCCTTTTTTGCTATTTTCTGTGTACTATTCATAACACTTTTTGTACTTAACAGTGTGACAAAATGGAAAGTAGGAAAAGGCCATTTGTTGAGTTCCAGAATTATTAATATTACCAGTATATATTTGTGAGAAAGACTTAATGATGCTTCTAATAAGAGTTAATTAGGGAAAAAAAGAAAAATGAAATAAATAAAACATTTGCAATACTTCAGTAATCTTTTATTGAATGTATTAAAAACATATAACATTCCATACAATCAATTCAAAACATAACAAAACTAAATTCAAATCAACCCCCATTCATGAGAAAGAGAGGAATGCCAACAGCCAGAGCAAAACGTTTGAGAGTAGTAAAGAGAGAAAGTAGTTGTTTCCCCCAATATAAATGCTTATTCTAAAATATTACTGATTAGGTCCTGTCAGGTTTTAAAAACAGTTTTGAATAGATCCTCTAAGTGAGAATTTGATTTTTTCCAATTTCAAATAGTATATCACATCAGTTACCCACTGACGTTGTTTGCTAGAGAATTCTCTAGAAAAAGTACACTTTTGTTCAAATTAATTTTGAGTCCAGATATCTTTTGAAATTCTGCTAGAATATTTAGGGTTGTAGGCACAGAATTTTGTGGGTTTGATACATACAGTACCATATCATCTGCATATAATAGTATTTTCTGTTCAAGTCCTTTTCTGAAAATTCCCTTTATCTCTGATGCATTTTGAAAGTGAACAGCCAATGGTTCAATGGTGATTGCAAATAGCAGTGTTGACAAGGGACATCCTTGCCTAGTACTGCGTTCTATTTTGAAGTAGTCTGAAATAATGTTGTTAATACAAACTGAAGCTTCTGGACTGGTATACAGTAGTTTGATCCATGCACAGATGTTATGGCCAAATCCAAATTTATGCAAACTGGTGAACAGGTAATCCCATTCAACCATATCAAATGCTTTTTCTGCATCCAAATATAATATGATCTTGGGAGTGTTAGACTTTATGGGTGAAAATATTACATTAAATAGGCGTTGAACATTGGAAGCCAAATGTGATATTACTGAAGGAAGCACATTCTCAATGCTTCTAGCTAGGGTGTTAGGGAGTATCTTAACATCATAATTCAGAATTGAGTTTGGTCTGTATGATGTAAATTGTAATAAGTCCTTATTTTTCTAAGGAAAAACAGTAATTAATGCTTGGCAAAAAGTTTGAGGTATATTTGTTTTATCTCTGGCTTCTAGAAGTGTTGCTAATAAGAGGGGAGTTAACTTAACTGAACATTTTTTATAAAATTCAGCATGTTAGCCATCAGGACCTGGTGCTTTCCCACTCTGAAGTGAATTTATAGCATCTAGTAATTCTGATAATGTCCAAGGTTTATCCAATTCCTCTGCACTTAGAGTATCTAGTTGTGGTATCCGTAATGTATCAAAAATGCATTAGATTGTGCCTTGTATTCTTTAAACTGAGTAGAATATAAGGACTTGTAGTAGTCGGTAAATGTGTGCACTATATTTTCAAGGCCAATGATTCTATCTCCGTCTGCGTTGGTGATTACTGATATTGCTTTGTGAAGTTCCTTCTTATGGATTTGTTGTGCTAAGATCTTGTTAGCCTTCTCTCCATGTTCATAATAATGATGTCGTGATTTAAAAATGAGTTGTTCTGTTTCTTTTGTTGTCAAGAGGTTAAGTTCCCATTGCAAAGCCTGTCTTACCCTAAAAAGTGCCTAATTTGGAGACCTGGCATGTTCTTGATCTATTCTGGTAATTTCACTTATTAACTCTGAAGCCTTCTTGGTTTCCAATTTATTTTTGTGGGAAAGATATGAAATAACCTGTCCTCTTAAAAATGCCTTCAGAGTTTCCCAGAGTATTCCTGCAGAAACCTCAGAGGATGCATTTGTCAATTTGATTGGGAATAAATTCTGTACAGTCCTTGTCAGCTAATGGCAGGGGGTTAAGGTGCAAGATGAGCATGTGGGACATAGTGATGTGAGATGCATAATCAGAGGGGCATGGTCAGAGATAACAATAGCATCATATTTGCAAGATTTAATCGTGGGCAAGAAATTCTTGGCTAACAATGATTTACTGGTGAGAAGAAGGAATATGTTCTTAAGTATGGATTTAGTAATCTACATGGGTCTGATAAGTTATGATCAATTAAAAGCTGTGTGATTATTTTTTCAGTGTTAGATGATGTCACTCCTGTAGCTGAAGACCTGTCTAGGTCTGGATTTAAAACACAATTAAAGTCTCCGGCCATTATAATTTTGTGAGTATTCAAGTTAGGAATGGATACAAATACGTTTTGGATGAAGTCTCTATCATCCACATTTGGGTGCATAAATATTTATCAAAATCACTTTACAATTAAATAAATTACCCATAACCATTACATACCACCTTTCTGGATCTGATACTTAATCTGATACCACAAATGAAATTGTTCTGTGAATTAGGAATCCCACACCTCTAGTTTTTCTTGTATAGCTGGAGTGGAATATTTGGCCAGTCCAGTCTTTTTGCAACTGAAACTGATCCTTATTGATTAAGTGAGTCTCCTGTAAAAATACTATCTTGGCATTTAGACCTGTTAAGTAAGAGAATACTTCCTTCCTCTTTAGTTCGTGATTGAGACCTTTGACATTCCAGCTCACAAAGTCTACTGTTCTGATCTTTTGTTGACATTTTATAATCTTAAATTAAGGTTGTACATTATTACATATGATAGCTTTAGCCTTAATTTCTAATATTGCAAGGAGTTATGGCTATGAAGCCCGTTGTTGTGTTGTCACTTAAAATTCTGGGGATGAAAAGGATAGATCAGAAATAGCTTGCTCTGTTTCTCTTCTCCCCCCAAACCCCCACCCCAAGTGAGGCTAGATTACACTTCATGAATTCCCAGTCCTCTGACATGCCTAGAGACAGAGCACATTTAGAACAAAACAAGCCCCCAAGCAGCAGTGTGGAAGGAATAAAATAGAGATATATACAGTGGAACCTCTAGATACGAGTTTAATTCGTTCCAGCACGGAGCTTGTATAGCGAATTTCTCGTATCTAGAACAAACTTCCCATTGAAAATAATGGAAATCCAGTTAATCCGTTCCGCACCCCAAATATATTAACAAAAAAATCAATTTTCCTAACAAATAACACTGATAAATTATGTATACTGTAGTCTACCTTTAATAAATAACACTGGTAAATAATATAACTGATTATTAAAAGAATCAAAACAGGTGTCCAAAGTGCAGTAGAGCATTCAATAAATCTTTAAATAAATAATCCTTAAAACAGTTGTGAAGTGGAGGTTTAAAATACACAAGAATAACAATCATTTAACACGAGGTTAAAACGTCAACAGGAAGCAGTCTTTAAAACACAGATGACAATCCCCGGTGCTTCTTCTCTGTTAGCGTCTCACCTGCTTCTCCCATGCGGGCTCTGCAACAGGCGAGACACTTAATGCAGCTGACCTTCTCTACACCGTCCTGCTTCAGCTGTTTGGCTCGCCTGTTCAGCTCGCTGTTCAGCTACACGCGAGCCTGCACTCGCTCGCTCTCCCGCACCGACTTCCTACTACTGCCGATTCCTGCCTCCTCCTGCAACCTCCGTTCTCTCTCCTCTCTTTTCTTTTACTTCTTCTCCCTCTTAACCGGCTCGCGCTTTTCTATATATGCGGGGAGGACATGGCAGCTGCAGCCCATCAGCCACAGGAACAATCATGGATATGGGAAGTTTCCCACCTGTGCACTTAGGTGAGAAACGCAGACACCGCAGATCGCCCTGCGGCTCGCAACTGCTACCACGCCCCCTCGCTAAGCCGCGAGCTATACCCACAGCCTGGCTCGAGGCTCGTTACGCAAGCCAATGCTCGTATTTAGATTTGAATTTTTCGCTCATACTTTCCTCGTATTTTGAATTTCTCGTATACAGAGGTGATCGTATCTCGAGGTTACACTGTATTGGCAGTACAGTCTAAATATAATAGAATAGAATATAATCTTAAACAGTCTTGAAAGAATAAATCCAGGGTATAATGTTAAACAGTACCCATTGAGATGCAGATAACGTATGATAATACACTCCTAATACAGTAAACGAAGGGTGTGATGTTAAACAGTCCTGTTGGGAAAGAAAAAAATATACATATACACACACATATTCATATATATATATATATTATATATATATATATATATATATATATATATATATATATATATATATATATATATATATATATATATATATATATTGTCACACATGTGTGTTTAGGAGACAGCTAAAGGGCTTAAATACATGATTCCATGCCAGACCAGGGGTTGGCAAAGTGCACTAATTTTCCATCCATCCATCCATCCATTTTTCAACCCGCTGAATCCGAACACAGGGTCACGGGGGTCTGCTGGAGCCAATCCCAGCCAACACAGGGCACAAGGCAGGAACCAATCCCGGGCAGGGTGCCAACCCACCGCAGGACACATACAAACACACCCACACACCAAGCACACACTAGGGCCAATTTAGAATCACCAATCCACCTAACCTGCATGTCTTTGGACTGTGGGAGGAAACCGGAGCACCCGGAGGAAACCCACGCAGACACGGGGGAGAACATGCAAACTCCACGCAGGGAGGACCCGGGAAGCGAACCCGGGTCTCCTAACTGCGAGGCAGCAGTGCTACCACTGCGCCACCGTGCCGCCGCTCTAATTTTCCCTCTCGATCTTTTGCAGACCATTCTAGGGAAATCCCGCCCGGCTCTGGGCAGCCACTGACATCACTTCTGGTTCTGGTATTGATGACATCACTTCTGCTACTGGCCTTTAAAGCTGCCATCTTGCTTCATGGGAGTCAGTTCTATTTTGGACTCTGTTGAATGAGCATGCGTCTATTATTTAATCAGTTTTACAGCCGAGAACAATTATATGGGTGGCTGCCCCAAACCTTCTCGATGTCTTGTGGTCATTTTTCTGACAATATATAAATATATATATATATAGACACAATTATAATTATAAATACTTCAGTAATTTTATATGGTGACAATTCTAAATGCCAATTTCATACAGGTCATACTACTGAAAGTAGGGAGCTGTTATAATCCTGCCACTCTATAACATGTGAATTTCCCATTGGGATTAATAAAGTATCTATCTATCTATCTATCTATCTATCTATCTATCTATCTATCTATCTATCTATCTATCTATCTATCTATCTATCTATCTATCTATCAGAAACCAATACAGGTCTTCAATAAGAAACACAAAAGTCATATTTGCTCTCACCATAGGCCAGATTCAAAGGAGAAGTCCACACCACTACAGGCAGCCTTGCCCTAAATTCAGAAGGCAAAGTTTTGCCCTGCACAGACTGAAAAGAGGGCAAAGTTTTTTAAAATTCAAAATCACCACAAAACGAGGAGAAGAAAATCATTAAAACCCAAAGTCCAATGACAAAGTTCCTTAAAATGAATTTAAAGATGTTTTCTAAATTTCAAAAATGTGACTAAAGAAAGCAAACACAGAAAAACTGGCAAAAAAAGTAATCAAGCATGTTTACCTAAATAAAAAGAAACTTATGGAAAATGGAAAATCCAACATGAGTACCTTGAGTGCCATAAAACGAAGCCAGGACATAAAAAATAACAGGTTCAATAACAAAACCACAAGCTGACAATCTAAGTAACCGGGATAAAAAACACAATACCAAAGCTGCCATGTTGTGCGCAGTTTCTTTTTAGTACCTCTCAGGGTGGCCACTCAGCAGCAGCATCAGGTGGCCCCACCCCCTCGGGTTCCACATGAAGAATACGAGGAACATACATTAAAAAACAAGACACAAAAAAAACTAGCAATATATATAAACACAACATAATTAATAAACAATCTCAACATACAATACATTCAACGAAAAAGCTAAAACAAAATCAATACTGTTGACCAAATAATTCATAACAATTAAGAAAAAGAAAACACATTTAAGCCAGATAAAAAACCCTTGCTGTAAAATAACAAGCAAAGCAATTGCAACATTTAAAAACATTGCTTGAAATTGGCTAAACCATCACTGCACATTTCTTCCTCGATGAATGCTAATTATTTTAGAAATGCCAAATACTGGATGCCAACCAGTATATTAATATATGCTGAGAAGTAACTACCTGGGGTATCATTGGGCATCATCAGCGTAAAGTATTGTTTCTCCCTTCCTAAGCAAATGTTAAAGTAAAAGACAAAGATGATACACTTATACTTTCCCGTTGTTTAGCCCAGTTTTAACAAACATGTTTTAAAAATATTTTTTAGTAATGCTACACTGCTGATTCACAGAAAAATTGAAAATGAAGCAAAATTGAATGTTTTGTATAATTTTTTTTAAGTAGATAGACATAATGGTTTAATGAGAACAGATCTTTTAGCTCAGCACAGCCTGTGGTTTTCTGATCACCTAAGGCTTTCATACATAATATCACACTAAGTTGCAATCTGAAGGTCCCCACCTTACTACCTTTTGCTTGTTTTAGAAGAAACAGTGCAAAATATTTTCCTAACATTTCCGAAAAAGTTACCCTTAACTAGCTATACTCCTCTTTTTAATTGAAAATGTATGTTTAAGTAACAGCTGAAACACACCTTCTTATTTAACAATGTCTATAATGTGACATCTTAATCCCTGTTTACTTTTTTTTTAATAAATCATTCACTCTTTGTAGATCAGAATCTGCATTCCTGGAGTTAATATGGTGTGCTGCTCTTTGGACTTTTTCCAGTGCTGTAAGATGGGGCCCAAACATGTACATAGTATTCTGCTTAAGGTGGCCACTGCAATGCATAATGCATGTTAAGCATAATCAGTCTTGACGTACAATCCACACAGTGTGCTGTAAAATCCTCCATCCTATTAGCCTTTGTAATCACTTCTGATTGGTCGTTGATAATGATGAATCCACTAGGTGTGCAAAGTCTTTCACATAACACATACTTTTTGAATTGAGACTTGCCAATTTATAATCATATTCATTCATTTAAAGTAAAAGTATACATTCATTTAAGTCAAACTTAATTTACCATACACAGTTGTTATCATAAATGTGCACACTCCAATTGAAACGTTTGGGGGTAAAAGCTGCAAACAAGGCAGATGTTTTTCACATTTGTTAAGTTCTTGTAATTGATTTCAGGAAAAATAATTACGAATCAAAAGTTTTCAGTGCATTGGGAGGTTAAAATTGTGCTTTATTTAACTGGTAACGTAAAGAATTTATTTGCCTCTATCTGGAAATCAAATAAAGTGATTCTGAGAAGGCCTTGATGAAATCAGCTGCTCTGGCATTATTTTCCAGAGGCACTTTCTTAATTCCACATTGTAGGCATAGCAAGGAGTTAAGAGAAGATCTAAAGGATCCTATTTTTGAATGACACAGATCAGCAGAAGAATGGTAAAGAAGGTCAAATTGCCTATATGTTTCATGGACACTTTAAAGAAGTGGAGAAAATGTCACCACCAGGATGTTGCAGTGATCAGAGTGCCCCACCACATTTGTGGAAAAGTGGTCAATGGCAATTAAAAAAGAAACTGGAGAAGCTCATGGTAGGAAATGCACACATCCTGAATATAAATACCATGTTACGTACTCTTAAACCTGTGAGGTAAGGTGGTAAGACAAATGGTTATTCCTCACAAAAAGAACATCCACACCTGGATAAATTTAGCAAGAAGGCAAAACCATTTGTCCTACAATCAGAAGAGACCAAGGCAGAAGTCTTTGGGTGTAATTGAAAGAAAAACATATGAGGACCAAAACAAACACAGCATATCACTTAAGAACACAATATCTGTTCTTAGTATGGTGGGGGCAGCATTCAAGGTTTTGGAACTCTCTGCTTAAAAGTGGAAGTTAAAGAGAAGTTTTCAAGAGAACAATGATCTGAAGAACACATCCAACTCAACTAAGGAATGGTTTCAAAAAGGAATGTCAATGTCCTGAAAGCCAAAGATGGTGTTATTCAGGAGACCCCCTCATAACTGAACCAAGCTTAAACTCCTGTGTAGGGAAGACTAGGATAATGTGGCAAAATCCACGTTTGCAAAGTTAATCAAGACTCATGCCTATGGACTTAATGCCTTCTGGAGCAAAAGGTACTTCCATGAAGTATCATCATTAAAGAGTGCACACACTAAAGGAATCCCAGTATTAAGAGTTTTGTTCAGTCCAGACCACAATGGTAAGATGGGCATTTGAACTACAGAGGGCGATGTGGTGTGATAAAGTGTCAAAATCCTACACATTTCTCACAGCTCAGGTAGGGAGGCTTGTTGTCATATTTGGGTAGCTTAGCCTGGCTAAATTACCCCCCAGAGTTCAATGTGGTTCTGTTTATTTTTAATTTTTGTTATAAAATGATCATTTTTTCCACTTGCTGGCAATAAGATCTTAATAAAGGTTAAAACATTGTGATGTCATTTCTCCTAATTTTGGCCATTGCATTAAAAAAAGGTGAAACTTTAATGTGGATGGGAAGACTTTTGATATGAAGGAATCTTATTTTTCTCCAGGTCCTGCTATAATGATTCTATTGATGCTGGGATATCTGGTATCTTACCAATTTTTCATGTCTTCTGCAATTTAACTTTTAACTAAAATTACTTATTAAGCATACTATATAATTATTCCAAATTAAAAGAAGCAGTGAACCCAGCACTAAATTTTTTGGAACCCAATTCGTGATCTCACTTAAAGTTTGTCATAAATTAAAAGAATGTTTGCTGTTATTTTACATCCATCCGAACACTTTTCATTTGAACACTTGCCTCTTAATGTCATAACCCAGTCAGGCAAATGAAAGAGGAACAACAATATTATTGTCTTGATAGCCTGATAGGTCGGTGATGATATTTTTTCAGTGGCCACAGGTTAAGTATCAAAGCACCAAGTAGAATTGTCATTCAAAGGGACAGGGTTCAAAAATTTGCTTCACAAATATTATTTAAGAAGACAATGGAAAAACTGTGTTATTAAATAAAAAAGAGTCAAAGGGTAAATAATGTAACAAGGAGTTTTCATTTGGGAGAAACTGAAAATGTGACTGAGGGACATACTGGGGTCTAAACGAGAAATTCCTAATGAAAATAAAAGAGTCATTGTCATTATTCTTGCTTTTTGGATGTTTGTTTCTCATTTTTGCATTTTTTAACATTGTGGATTGTTTCTGATGTTACTATTTTGTTTTTTAAATGCTTTATTTTATCATTATTTAGCAATGCCATTTTGTGCTCTGTTTTGTAAGGTCACCTCCGTTTTGTGACTGTCTTTTTGTTTTGGTGTTAGGACTTTTAGTTTTTTTCTTAGCATTTTGATTTTGATGAAAGTACTTTTGCTTTTTAAACTTACTGAATGACTCCCTGAATAGGACAAATTCTCAATAACATACAGTTAAATAATCATATTTATAAAAGAGGAAACTTTTAATGGAGTGGGTGAATGCTTATTATCCATATATTTATGTATAACAATAAACAAGATGCTAGGAAAGTTTTTATTTATAAAAGTGGCCCTCTCTTCAGCCTTCAGTACTGAGAAATACTTTCGCAGAAATTGTCAACTGTATGTAAACCTCAGATCAATGGGAGCAATGTGGATTCTACCCTTTTTCCCCAGTCATGTAATCCTAATCAGGCTCCTTATTCTTCAGCAGATTTAAGGAGTTGGGGAACTTTCCAGTTGTGTTGATATGTTGTATGAATTTGGGGATTATTCAGGACTGCATTTGCAATATTATATTATAAAATGTGGTACATGAACAAGAGGCCACAGGGCTGATGATACACATCACTTCATATCAGCATTCACTGAGCAGAGTAACTAACACTCGCTTCTTTAATAGTGAGTTGTATATGTTTAGAGAGGATGTGATAGATAGATAGATAGATAGATAGATAGATAGATAGATAGATAGATAGATAGATAGATAGATAGATAGATAGATAGATAGATAGATAGGAAATGAAAGGCACTATATGATAGGGTTCACCGACAAATGCGCAATAGACAAATGCACTGCTGACAAAATTGCGAGAATCAAAATCGCGTCGACAAATGCGCGCCGACAAAAACGTGCCGACAAATGCACAATAATTAGTAATAATAATAATAATAAATTTTAATTATATAGCACCTTTCCCATGCTCAAGGCACTTACAGAATATAATAAAGAACGGCAGCGTATACAAGTATATAGCATTGTACAAACCAGATAAATAAATAAAGAAGATTAAAGACAGTGAATTCTGAAAAAAAAAAAAAAAGTAGTAGTATAAAAGCATAAAAAGTTCTACTTAAATATGGTTTGTAAAACTTAATTTAGATGTCAATATTATGAGATATGAGAAATAAAACATTTTGCTACATATTACATGATACCTGGGTACATATTAGTGGGTCAGCACAGTCAATAAGCTTTCCACAGCTTGTTGATACAGAGATTTTGATTTTCGCGATTTTGTCGGAGCGATTTTGTTGAAAATCAGTTTGTGGTTTTGTCGTCGCGCATTTGTCGGGGCGCATTTGTCATCGCGCATTTGTCGGGTAACAATATGATAGATAGATAGAAAAGATAGATAGGATATGAAAGGCACTATATGAATAGATAAATAGATAAGAAAGGCACTATATGATAGATAGATAGGATATGAAAGGCACTATATGATAGATAGATAGATAGATAGATAGATAGATAGATAGTAGATAGATAGATAGATAGTAGATAGATAGATAGATAGATAGATAGATAGATACGAAAGGCACTATATGATAGATAGATAGATAGATATGAAAGGCACATATGATAGATAGATAGATAGGATATGAAAGGCACTATATGATAGATAGATAGATAGATAGATAGATAGATAGATAGATAGATAGATAGATAGATAAGAAAGGCACTATATGATAGATTGATAGGATATACAATACAATACAATACAATTTATTTTTGTTTAGCCCAAAATCACACAAGAAGTGCCGCAATGGGCTTTAACAGGCCCTGCCTCTTGACAGCCCCCCCAGGCCTTGACTCTCTAAGAAAGACAAGGAAAAACTCCCAAAAAAAAAACCCTTGTAGGGAAGAAATGGAAGAAATCTCTGAAAAGGCAGTTCAAAAAGAGACCCTGTTCCGGTAGGTTGGGCGTGCAGTGGGTGTCAAAAAGAAAGGGGTCAATACAATACACAGAACAGAACAAATCCTCAATTCAGTATAAAAATAAAAATTTTAGAAGTACAGAACAGAATTTAACAGTAGATGATATCACATAATATGATTTGGATTTGTTTTAAAGTCCTGGAGACCTCATCCATCAAGATGCCTCCCCCATTTGGCCATTCCACAGCTGAAACAACGCTGGACCAGCCAATCTGATAAAAGGACCCCTCTTTCCCATATGAAAGGCACTATATGATATATAGAATATGAAAAGCACTATATGATAAATAGATAGATAGATACAGTAGATAGATGTTAAAGGCACCAGATAGATAGATAGATAGATAGATAGATAGATAGATAGATAGATAGATAGATAGATAGATAGATAGATAGATAGATAGATAGATAGATAGATAGATAGATAGAAACCTAATTTGTCCTCAAAGGGATATTAAAACTTTACAGAAACTCAAGGAAAATATAAATATTCTAACAAACCACAGCCCATCCAAACACACAAACAGAACTTCTGGCTTGGATAATGAGAGAGAGCTGCTGCTGTCAATAACCGGCTTGCAGGCGACAGTAAGATGAGGTCAGATCAGCCCCAGTGGTGCTACTGATTTACATTTAAAGGCTTTAACATTTCAGCAGAGCAGGTCCAGCTTGTTGTTTCTGGAAATGGAAACTTGCTGACAGAAGTTTGCTCCCCTGGTTCTACAATATTTAAAGGTCAATCATTTCTGAAATTGACCAAAAGATCAAGCTGAAGTCTACAAACGGGTCTCTTATCTTTTAGTTACACGACTTTGCAACTTTGATATGCAGTTTTGACATGCTGTGTGTCCAGATGGTTGCATCTTACAAACTCCCAGTTTCCCTTTCCTTATGTATTGATTTGTCTTTATAAAATTTGAGGCTTAATGTTTCTAGTAAATGTAGAATGAATAATGCTAATGTAATATGGTCAGTGCTAGGAAGTGAATAATATTTAATTAGCAATGATTTTTTTACATGAAAATGATTGCAATTTTTAAATTGTGTGGGATGTTTTGATTGATTTTTCTTTCTTCCAGTGTAAAGACATGTAGTTAAACCAATAATTCTTATAATTGACTGTGTCCTTTGTAAGTGTGGGCAGTTAAGTGTGTGGTTTTATTTCTTTATGTATGAAAGGAGGAACTAGCAGAAGTAAACTTTGTGTTTATGTTTGTTACTGATTGTTCTTAATTATTGTTGTTTTACCACTTGCCTGCTGGTGTGCTTTCTCTGGGGAGTTTGCTTATTTTGCCTGTGTTTGCATTGGTTTCTTGCAGTTTTTCACACAATACAAAAATGTGTATGTGAAGTTGATTAGCAACTCAAACTTTGATGACTGAGTGAGGGCTACTGCTAGTAATGGGCTGCCATCATGTCTGTAGGTGGTTTCCTATCCATCCATCCATCCATTGTCCACCGCTTATCTGTGTAAGTCGGTCGCGGGGGCAGCAGCCTAAGCAGGAAAGCCCAGACCTCCCTCTCCCCAGCCACCTCCTCCAGCTCCTCTGGGGGGGACCCCAAGGCGTTCCCAGGCTAGACGGGGAGATATAATCCCTCCTGGGTCTACCCTGTGGCCCTTCTCCCAGTAGGGCAGCATGCCCGGAAGCACCCCCCGGAGAGGCATCCAGGGGGCATCCTAACCAGATGCCCGAACCACCTCAACTGACTCCTCTCAATGCGGAGGAGCAGTGACTCTACTCTGTGTCCCTCCCGGATAACTGAACTTCTCACCCTATCTCTAAGGTAAAGTCCAGCAACCCGGGTGAGAAAACTGATTTTGGCCGTTTGTATCCGCAATCTTGCTCTTTCGGTCACTACCCAAAGCTTGTGGCCATAGGTGAGGGTAGGAACGTAGATCAACTGGTATATCGGACAGCCTCGCCTTTTAGCTCAGCTCTCTCTTCACTGCGATGGACCGTTGCAGAGCCCCGCATTACTGCGGATGCCGCACCGGTCCGGTCTGTCAACCTCCCACTCCATTCTTCCCTCGCTCGTGAACAAAGACCCCGAGATACTTGAACTCCTCCACTTGAGGCAGTAATGTGTTCCCATTCCACCCTTTTCCAGCAGAGAACCATGGCCTCGGATTTAGAGGTGCTGACTCTCATCCCCCGCTGCTTCACACTCGGCTGCGAACCGCACCAGTGAGTTTGGTGGTTTCCTAAATTTTACTTATTTATGCTTGTTATGACCCAGGGAACATTGCTCTACAAACTGAGTGGACAGGTGAATTAATTTCCAGTCAGAATCTCTGGTTGTTCAAGTTTCTTTGTAGCAACTACTCTTGTGGTTGGGCTGTCTTCAACTCATGGTTGCTTTTATTTTTAGTAGGCACCACATTATTGATTCTCTCATTTAATTTAAATTAACCGTCAAATAAACCTTTTTTTCTGGCCGCTCTTTAAAAAACACACTTAGGTAAGTACAACCTTTTCATGCCAAGTTGAGTTCTGCTTGGTTCAGCAATTTTAGAATGCATCCAAACCATATGACTGAACGGAGACTTTAAGTTTTGTGCGTAAAGTCGCGGTTATAACACACACCCCCATGTATTCTCTGCAATTATACTTGTATCTATAATGGATGTATTTACAGTACTATATTTAATAATATATATGCTAAACCACCCAGCAGTTATCATCAGTAAAAAGACATTCCTGAGTACTTAGGTGGGCTGATGCTGAATAGGTGGTAATTAGCACTTCTATAAAAAATGAAATGCCCTCAGTCTTCAGATGTAGAAGAGTGAAGAGACAGCGAGTTGATGAAAGAAACTAGTCAAAGGAAAATTAAGGTGATTGTCATAGAGAATGTGTGAGTGAAAGGAATAAGACCGTTTGACACTTGTAACACTTTCGTCTTTGGTAGTAAAATAAGGGCCATGGGAAATAACTGAATGAAATTAGCTGTGAAAATACATGTGGATTTCCCAAGAAGCAAACCCAAGGACAAGAGTCTTAAGAATTTTTAGCTGTGAATATCTCAAGGCAACAAACTACTACAGTTTCAAATGGAGAGACACATCAGATTTTGTTGTGAGGGAAAAGTAGCAAGGCTTGGTTTATAATGTTGATATAAATCTATTTAACGTGCACCATATGCCTGCTAAAAACATAATGAGAGCAGCTCATCTTGACATTATGGGAGACTTGACTAGAACAGCGACACCCCTCTATGTCGCACCGTAGAAAATAAGGGCACGTTTCTTCTGGTAGGATGATATACAGCTGTCTTTGTCTTAAAGTAGATGAAAGCATTAAGAAAATGTGAAAAAAATGATTGATAAAAGTTAAAAAAATAATCTTTCTTCGGTTGTTTGTGCTTTCAAAGTTGTGCATCAGCAAAACATTCTACTCTTTTTTTCTGAAGTATATCAGTTCTGATTAAAAAGAATATGTAAAATGGATGGAAGGAATAATGAAGTAGTCAGAACTGTAGAGATAAGGACTACAGGTCAGGTTAGGTCAGGTTGGGGAGCATGCACTGGTATAGCGCGTTGCTGCACCCACCAGACAACAAAACAGCTCAGGATCACGGTTGGCAACATAAGCAGACACACGGTCCAGTCCCAATGACCCTCTATTTGCCCGCAGCCAGGTGTTACGTGGGTGTCCCTCTTGGCCTGGTCCAGCCACTCGGGTCCTCAACAATGAGGATACTGCGAGCTGGATCGCCCTCAGGGAATCGCGCCACATGGCCGTAGTACCGCAACTGACACTCCCTCACAATGCAGGTAATGTGCCCCGTGAGCAACACAAAGTCAAACCAGTGGGACCCAGGAATTCTCCAAAGAGACGCAGTTACCAAAGGAGTCTAGTCTTCGTCTCAGGTCACTGGATAGCGTCCATGTCTTGCAACCACATAGCGAAACAGGAAGCACCAGGATTCTAAAGATTTGGACCCTTATCCTTTTGCATAGATATCGGGAGCACCACACACCCCTTTCCAGCAACCTCATGACCCCCCCCCCCATGCTTTCCTAATCTGTCTGCTGATTTCACAGGAAGAGGTCGCCAGAGACATAAATGTTACTGCCGAGGTAAGTAAACCTCTCGACAAGGTCGACATTCTCTCCACAGAGAGACACACTGCTGATGGCCGTGCCCAAGAGGTCATTAAAGGCCTGGATGTTAATTTTTATCATGACACTCAGACTCCTCACTCAGTCTCTCGAGAGCCCCGATCAGAGCTTCCATTGACTCTGAGAAGATCACAGCATCGTCGGCAAAGTCATGATTAGTGACTCTCTCTTCACCAACTGATGCCCCACAGCCGCTAGACACCAAGAATAAGAAACAAAGAAGCTAAGTTCTTCTGGTGCTGCACTTTGAGTTGCTTGGTCAGTGCACTTTTACGTATTAGGCCGTCACCTATCAAGTTCTTTATCAGGGGTCCATCAATGGTAACATTTAAATCAGAGCTAAAGACCTACAGGTTTCACTGTTGACTTTTATCTATAAAGTACAATATTGTATATTTGAGTGTGATATAGCTTCTTAAATTAACTCTACTATTTGCAAAGCATAATGCTATCTGTATATATATACTATAATATTTAATTTATATGGCTGGATATACTGAGAATATGCTATGACTTTTAACTACTGTTTTTAAATTTCCAGTTTATGTTATTCTACTGTCAAGATGTTCAGTTTCATATGGAATTGTAATAGTATTTGCTTTTGTGATCATATATTGCAATTATTCTGTATAAAATAAAACCTGAACCCTGTTAATCACATGCTACGTGTTCCCATTCAATGCATTCCAAAGCTTGCCATGCGCTGGATACCACCAAAGAGGACACGAAAATTAGGCAGGCCACGTACCACTTGGAGGTTAACTTTTTTGGGAGACTGGATGAAGCAGAACTTGCTGCAGCTGATCGAGTCCATTGGAGAGCACTTGTTACCTGATGCGCTAAGGAGCATGGGAGGGCCTAACAACCATTTCATTGGATGTGAGTTAAAAAAATATAATTTTACAAAATATAGTACATACTGTATGGAAACAGGTATATTCTTGCTTTTTTGTAACAAGCATGGTTGGCAGTCCCATCTAGTGATAGAGTTCACCAGCCACAGCTCTAGTGACCTAAAAATGACCAAGAGGTCACTGTCATGAAAGTACTTTCAGAAAGAGAAGAGAAAGGCTGCTGACTGCGTGTCTGCTGACTTAAATCCACCATTAGTGTCTGTCTATAGCTCCACTAGGACAGGGGAATTTAAGTTCAATCATGGGAAAACTTCTGCGGCTGCAGGATTACATCCCAACCAATTTCTTCTTTCACTTGGACTCCTCCATTCATTAAACAAGCTGTTATTTCGCAGCTTTCTTGTGTGTCTGGATGAAGCAAGCAGTAATGTACAGTATTTTAGAGTGGGCTGAAAGTAGTCATTTCGTCTTGCTCTTTAATATTTTGGTGCTATTTTTTAAAGTTCTGGTTATTTAAGCCATTGTTTGCAAATAAGTACCTTAGTGGATAATACTGAAGTAGCTGCTGCCCCTTAGTGTTTAGTGTCATTTGCACTTTTGTCCACTCCGCTCACCATTAGTTGTCAGTACTTGGATAAAATTAGCAGAGCAAACTCGCCATAAAAATGAATTAAAAAAAAAAAAATAACAAAGCAAAGTTAAGCACTTAAAGCTATGGAAAAAAATATCTTATTTTTTTTGTAAGCATAAATCTCACACCACTACTTGTCTTTTCTGAATGCAAAATGAGAAAAGGAAAAAAAATTCAGCTAAATAAACAATGAGATCTCTTAAACTTATAAATGACTCACTGATTGTGGTGTTGGTTGGAACAGAAACCTGCAGGATTCGGTGGCAACTGGGCGACAGTCCTACTCGACGAAAAGGCAACTCGGCGAAAGACAATTTGGTGAAAAAAACAACTCGGCGACATCCTTTACCAGTTAGGTAATAGTTAGGTTCAAAGAGATTTTTTAATTATATTTAAATGACAACGTGATTTAAAATGTTGAAAATAAATTCATATAATGGACGAATGAACTTTATTCTGCAGATGTTACAAACTCTATCTTACATTATCTTCTGCAACTAAAATTGCTAATCCTTTATATAAATTGTATTGATTGTAATCGTATGATAACGATATTTAGAATACAAAAGGTGACCTGCCGAGTATAGCTTAAGGAATATCTTTACTCTCAACATTTATAAATTTATTTTTCAACATTTTAAATCACGTTGTCATTTAAATATAATTAAAAAATCTCTTAAACCTAACTATTACCTAATTGGTAAAGGATGTCGCCGAATTGTCTTTTGCAGAGATGTCTTTTCACCGAATTGTCTTTCGCAGAGATGTCTTTTCGCCGAGTTGTCTTTCGCAGAGATGTCTTTTCACCGAGTTGTCTTTTGCCGAGTTGTCTTTTCGCCGAGTTGTCTTTTTTGCCAAATTGTCTTTCGCAGAGTTGGCTTTTCGCCGAGTTGTCTGTCTGCCAGGTGCCCTGTACGAACCTGCAGGCACAGCAGGGGTCCATAACTGAACATGAAAACCCCCTCAATTATTAATAACTTTTACAGTCGCTGGTTTATTTGATTTCCTTTAACTCCTTGTTATGAGCTGACGTTTTGGTATTTTGTGTGCCCAGAATAAAATAAAGGAATGGTTATTTTTCTTTCATGTGTTATATTAGTGCAACAATAGGCTGTAACAGCCCCACCTTACCCAACAACATGAACTTGATGTGGATTATGAAAGTCTGAAATTATATTAAGAAGAGTCATATTAAGAATTGATTTTTATAAACACCAAAAAAAAAAAAAATGCCACGATATGGCGTTATACTTGTTAGCACGGCTGCCTAACATTCTGGGTTTTGAACTCCCCACACAGCTGGGGTCTGCATGGAGTCTGCATGTTCTCTGCGTGGCTTTTACTGCAGCTCCTTGTTTTTTCTCTTCCTATCACATCCATAAAGACATTGGATACTAAATTGTAACAGCGTTAGTGTTTGTGTGTGTGTGAATTGGCCCTGTGATGCACTATAGCCTGATCAGGCATTGCTTCAGCCTTGCCAGTGCTCCCAGAATTGATTCCCTGAATGGGATGAAGCGGGTTGAGAACTTTATATTATAGCAAAGAAATAAGTAAAGTTTAACTGAGTGTGTAATATTTGTAGATAGATAGATAGATGGATAGATAGATACTTTTATTAATCCCAAGGGGAAATTCAACACATATACATACAACGATATATGCAGTGTATCCGTTTTCCTGCCCACTTAATCCAGCCGATGACCAGAGTCTCTCATGATAGAAGCACGGCCAATAGAGGTGCCAGCTCAGATGCCAGTTCATCACTAGGTGCTCACAAACATGGGGAGGCCTGGACTGTTCTAGAGTTATTAACTGATCTAACTGCATGCTTTGATCTGTGGCTAGAAAGTATGGGAGAGATCCACTAAGATGGAACAAGCAATAAGAAACAAAAATAACGGGCCACCCCATGTACTGAGCTATAAGGGATGTGAGCAAGTTTTGTTTTTGACAGCAAGTAGAAACCCAGAAATATTAACAGTGGGAGAAAGAGGTGCATTTTCATTATGTTTCTTGACAAAAGTGAATATAAAATGTAAATTGCCCAGTGTTCTTTTTGTTATCAGCCTGCATACTTTTTATTTTAAAAATAACTTGAGAATTAAAAATAGATACAACAGTCAATAGTTATATACACATAAAAATTGCACACAATCTTAAAAGCTATGGCTCTGTAATGGCGATATATGTGGGGTTCCTCGGAGCTCCAGCTTGACAAAGCACCATTTCATTCAGGTAAGGCTTCTTTGCATATGAAGTTGGTTTGTTTTTGTGCTTTGAAGAACTTCCTAATCTGTATAGAACAAAAAATCCTCGATGTGTGGTAAACTGCAGGACACCACAGATTAAGAAAGCCTGGACTTAGGCTGCGTCGCTGGACATAATTGCAGCAGGAGTCCTTTTAAAACGACGAGCCATTAAGTATTTCACAGATCTGTTCCCGTCTATTTACTGTATGGAGTCTGTTACAGATCTAATTTAAATGAAGGTTCTTTCTATTACCTTCATGTGGACGGGGCTTTTGGGGACCAAAAATGGGTCTCCTATGGCATCACCCTCAAGAGCCCACTCTGGCACCTTTATTTGTTATTAGTGCAGATGTTATTTTATTATATCAATGTTTTTCATCAGTTATAATTCAAAGGGTTAATGTTTCACTGTACCCATTACTCTAAGATTGAAATGAGAATATTTCTTTGAGCAGCAATTAGGTTTTCATTAATTGTGCAGTGAATTGTTTCTGGGCCTCCAGAAAGAAAGAATTCAAAATTTATTTTTATAAGAAGAAAAACTAAAGCAACCATGGGGTGGTCATATAGTCCAACTATGAATTGCTCAGTGTGTTTCTAAGAAATACGGAAACTGGGCAAGACTTGCTACTGTACATTAGACGTCAGATTTAATGTTCAATTTATTTTCTCGTTGTTTATTTTCTGGTTGTTCATTTTTACAGATAACAAAATATAAAAAGAACGGTTATAACTCAGAAAAATGTAATGCCAGAATGTGATAAAAAAAAAAATAATACAGAAATCCATCAAGGAATAGGTCATGTCAGCAACTGGTTAAAAAAAAAATGTAAAGAAATCCTACTTATCAAACCAAACACACATGCAGGAAAAATAATTAGCTTAAAAAATATATGAAAGAGGTTTTGCTAGAAAAAATAAAATGTGTTTCTTTGCTAATAAAAGTTTGTCAAACAACCTTTCTGAGAGCACGTCTGGCCGAAGGAGTTGAAAGTATGTCGACTGTTGTTTGATTTCTGATATTAATTTCCTGAACTTGGACGAACATTTCCAGATTTGTTTCTGAATTAAAAGCTTCCATGTGTGTGATTTCGTGTGGTGCAGTGATATCAAGCTAACGATGCGAAATGTAAGACTGCGCTGCTTTCCCCTGAAACCGGTGTATTTGTAGCAATTAACATGACAGAAGATTCCTCGGCTCAATCTGGTCTTAATTTTGGTATTCATGGACTTGAAACGATCCTTTTGGCGGAGGACATTAAAGAAGCAGTGATTAAGAATGTGGTCTATTATAAAAATCGTCTTGGCAGTGATACCCATTAAAAAAATGTCCCTCGTCAGGTACTGCAATTCTCCCTTGGTGTTCTACCTCTGGGTTTTACAACAGGAAATTGTAGTAGAAGTTAAGCTCCGTCTCGGAGTGAAAGCTGATAATAACTCAGGAAGGTTTGAATGAGGTCTTAGCCTGTCTTGCAAGGGGAAAAAAAATGGGCTGGCAATATAGATTTGATCAAAGAGTGAAAAGAGCAGATTATTAGAAAATGATTAGTCCTTATAGCTCGTAAATGGCGTGTGTACCTTTTGTTAAGTCTTTCTTACCTTTCAACCAAAGCAATTCAGTCCAGCTTTGTGTCGGCGGCGAGAGGTTAGATTTGCGTAAGCGCCTCACTGTTCAGCAGTTGCCGCAGTATATAGACTATCCTCATTGTATTGTGCCACTTGGAAAAGGCTATTAACTGATTAGAAGACCCAGATATTTGATTCTTTTTTTTTTATTTAAACAGGTATAGAAGTTCAGGGAGAGAGGAGAGCACTTTGTGTGCAATTTTGGTATCTGAAGCATTCAGGCTGAAGCTTTGAGACAATTATTTCATTGGTTCCAGTAACACCATTTCCCAAAAACTGTTAGCCTCTTACCATATCGGGAGTGTCACGTACAAAGTGCAGGAAAGTGCCAAGATTGGGCAGATTTATAAATGTTAGAGTTGTGTGAGTTGACACTGTTGCTCAGAATAGTGAAGTTTCCTTTCCATTTTAGTTCATTAGAATTAAAGTTTTTCTCTTCTGCTTCTTCTTCTTCTTCTTCTTCTTCTCTGTGTAACATCCAAATTGTGGCCTTGGAGGTGGTGAGAATCAACTCATTAAACGCTCGCAAATGCAGAGCCGAGACCCTTGTGTTCCCATTTAATGATTATCTTTTACACTACAGGAAGTACTCTATTAATAATGGTTTAATGATTGTGAATTAGTATAAGATCACAATAACTGTTACTTCCCGCTGTCAAGAGCGGTGATGCTGAGAGAAGACACCCTGCAGTTCTCATTTCATTCTAGCTGTAAAAATGTAAATATTCATAAAGGCAAAAAAGCGGCATGCATATATAAAATTCTTAATATGACTAAATGTTATCTGATAATTTGAGGGTGGGTGGGCAATGAGAGTTACTTGTTGAGTCCCCCCCCCCAAAAAAAAAAATGGAAAATGACACTAAATGATTTAAAGGAACATTACGCAGCACAAGAATACAAATCTGAAGATGCAGGACCGTTGACCCCGCTTCATATAAAACTGTGTGGTGGACAATATGTGGCTTAGAGATCTGCAGGGAAGCAACGAGACGTGCTCTGGTGCCGTGAGACTAAAAACGTCTTCAAGTTGCTTTTCCCAAATGAGATGTGCAGTCCTTGTCTGAGCAGGATGTTCTTGGCTTTACCTTGAAATGACATGATAGACAACACGAGCCATTACCTATAGAATCAGTTCATGTATTTAAATAAAGTGACAACACACACAGTATGCATAACATCCCTACTCCCGTCCCCCACCCGCCCCCTGACCCAACATTAGGACATATCAAAAGGTACAGATTTTCATCCCAACCCTGTATTGTCATTAAATACAAATAATAGGGGGGAAAAAAAAATAATGGAATGTCAAATAAGGAGTGAACAGCAGCAAAGCATTTTTATTTCAAAGGACTGGCAAGACCTGCATATCAAAGTTGTCTTGGTCTGACTAGGAGGTGGACCTCCCCAAGCACAAGAGGACATATTGTAGTTATAAAGTCTGTTAGACCCGAGCAGAGTGCAGGAACTGCGTTTAGGTGCTTCTGCTCTGAAGTGAGTCCTGTGTTTCTCAGTAGCTGGCCCACAGGATAATGTACAGGAAAAATAAGTTCAGTTTGTAAAACAAGAAATCAGAAATTCTAGGCGAAATACAGTCAAATCTGCAAGTGGACACAGCAATATTCAGCACTGTAAAAAATCCAGATTTTGTTTCAAGTGTTTTGTCATGATGAACGATAACCAATAAAAAAACAAAAAAACAAAACAAAACAAAAAGCAGCTGGGATATATTTCTCAGTGGTTTCAATGTACAGTACCAGTTGGACTACCCACATCCTTACTGGTTCAACCATGTGGACCCTTTCTGCTGTGGGGAAGAAGGAGAGGGACAGGTGGTGGGGCTAAGGGGGCTCCATGTAAGACCCTCCAGGTTTCATGTATTTCTAGATCGAGGGGCTGTGCATGCCAAGGCCAAATTGTGTTTTATGGCAATTCCAACCATTGAAGCATATAAACCAGTCCAGGGATGCCAGGGCCAAAATTCCAAGCGGAGCATCCAAAGAGGGCTTCGTTTTTAAAAAGGGAGCATCACGTTGAAGGCCAAGTGATTTTTTTTTTGTTGCTGTTGCATTATCGGTGCTTACACACTAGTACTCCCATTGGCCGTGATCACGATGTGTGTGTGTGTTTTTATTTGGGTGGGGGTTGCTTTGGGGGAAGGAGTTCTACCGTCCATCAGACACAACACTGTATGAACAGATGGAGTATGGAGTGGGTGGGACAGTTTCACGGTTTGTGCTCTATGGTTGTGGGGCAGGTGGTTCTAAAAACCAAGCTTTGTGTTATTCTACGGTTGGTCCAAAAAAAAAGCAGAGTTTGCTGCCAGTACCTGTCAGAACCACAACCGAAAACAGGGCAATCATAAAAAATATTTACAACCAAAATACTAGTAAACAAAACATTTACTTTTGCATTTTCTCGTAGCCAAAAGGCTGTCAAACAACCTTTTAAAACCCATCTGTACAATAGGATTCATTTTAAGCATACAAATTATCATCATAATAATAATTATTATTATTAATGTCATTATTATCATTATTATTATTTTGCACTATTTTATCCTGCCAAATTAAAAAAATATATTATGGCAGCTTGTGAGATCTATTTTGTATTTTTTTTTTTCTTTCTCAATTAACTACCCCCCCCAAAAAATGAGAAAAGGTATTTTACACCTTTTCTGCAAAGGATGCACATACCAAGTTAAAAAATACAAGCCTCAGTAAAAAGACAGCAAGTACCTACACAATTATTTTAACCAGCCATTTAGAATATCCCATTCCAAAATAAGAAAATAAGTACAATTCAGGAAAAAGTGATTCTTTCCCTGAAAACTGAGAACCATCATGTATTCTGCTAGGGAATTGTCTACATTGTGTAGCTGGTTGTTTGTCAGAGCCCCCCCCCCCCCCCACCCTACCCCCACCCCACACCCCCCCCCCCCCAAATTTGTTTACAGTTCTGGATTTCTTTTTTATTTTTTTTTTTACATCCAAGGCAGAATAAAAGATATACTAAAACTCAAGACTTTTACAGTTACAGTGACAAAAACATTTTAATAGACCCACAATTTTAAATTTGACTGCAAAATAAAAAATAAAAAAAAACATTTTTTTTTTCTGTTTTTGTAAAATGCCCAGGCATTCTCCAATATTACAAATACTGGTATACTTTTACAGTTAAACAAGAAAATTGTAATATATATTTATATATATTTACTAAAACCCCGTCACCAAAAAAAACCAATATACACATAGCCACTATGGCATTCAGAAAACTTTATAAGCAAACTTGGAAAAAAAAAATACTTGATCGTTCAAAAACACACATACACACATTTTTTTTTTTACCCTTGTACTTATTTCAATACTGTAAACGTATTTTAAGACAGAGTGCACTAAATTCGTTTTTTTTTGTTTGTTTTTTTTTTTAAGATGCTGTTGTTCCTGATATTTGTCCAGTCCTCTTCCTTGTCTATCTGTGGTATTACAATTCACTCCGGCAGATTCTATCGAGGGAGGCAGGGTTGTCCTGAAGTGAAGAATTCGGTTTGATTATGTGTTCGTATGTGTATATGCCTATATATATATATACACAAACAGACACATGCAAAAGTTGTGCTGGGTACTTTTACCTATTTGCGAGTTTCATTTTACTTTTTTTTTTTTTTTAATATCCTTGCCTGATATGTTATCAGACCAAATTTTTTTTTTTATGCAAACTAGGAATTATGTCCTTAAATTGATAAATCTTTTTTTTTTTTCCTCTTTTCAATCCTTTTGCTTCACAAAAGTGTTGCATTCGTCTCAAGAGACATCAGATAGGAAGATCAGTATTCAAGGCACACTCACGTCAGATTGAATGGCAGTACAAAAACTGTCCCAATAAATTAATTTTTAAATTTTATAGTGCCAGTATTGTGAATGCCAAGCTTAGCAACACTGACACTTAAATCTCAGATGCTCCCTAGTACTTTAAACCCTTTTACCAGGCCAAGTTGATCCATTAACTGTAATTTCTTGCACAGAAGCCGTTGTCATAAAAACAAATTTTTTTTTTTTTTTTTTTTTTTAAAGTGCGGGTCAACTAAATAGGAGTAGCTATTTATACACCGTTATAAATGTTCCTAACATCTAAAGTTGACTGAATGTTGAGAATACATTATTTAAAATAATGCAGTGTTATATAATTGGCAAGATGGTGCTTGCTGGCAATGGCATTTTTCCAAAACTCAGAATGAGCAGTGCATTCTTTATGTGACAAAGTTGAAGCGTCTTAGCATGTTATATGGGAAGTCCTAATGAAAAAAAGGAAAAACAAAACAGTGTAAGTGTTTTATAAAGATCAACAAATAACTTCTATTGTGTGATAAACTAAGCCAAATAACTGGCATTGACTCTATTCAGTGGGGATGTAACCTGATTAACCAGAAATATTCACCACGTCCATAATGCATCAGATTGAGCTTTAAACCACATACACTTGGGCTACTCGCCCAGAGCCAAAAGGAGCTCGTCAAAAGTTCCCTCTTTTCAGTTTTAGTTTTAACATTAACAGGTATATATATATATATATATATATATACTCTATATATACTGTATATTTAATTTTCAGGATATTTCTTGTAACCTCAAAATCCAAAGATTAAACTACAAAATTCATTTCTTGTACATTTATAATTTAGGTGCTTGTCGTATCTGGTTAACAAGGTAACATCTGCTAAGGCTGAAAATTTTTGACAAAATCACCCAGCCCTTTTCTAAGACTATACAAAGCCCAGCAAGTCACATTAGCTGTTGCATTTAACCAGTAAAACATTTCTCACTAAATCATTTTGGGCTGTTAAGAAAAACATTTAAATATGAAGTGCTTTGTTCTTATTTGTTGCTCTTCTTAAATAATCTATAATAATGACCATAGCAGTGGCTATATATATATATATATATATATATATATATATATATATATATATATATATATATATATATATATATATATATATATATATATATATATATATATATATATATATATATAGTGTATGTGCATATTTATATACTCTGCATATACAAACACACACATACACAGACACAAATACATGTACACACTGTATGTAATCAACTGGCTTAGAATAAATTCCCCTCTAATGTCACACACTACTAATATAAATTTCCACTTTTAAAAGATACTTTGCACTTACATACATGAAAAAAAAAAATCATTTTATTTTTTATGAAGCTTTATGGAGACAAACTCTTGACAACGGAAAAATGTATGTTTCCAAGATGGCTAACTTTTTTTATTTGACTATATGAAACTTCAGAAAGGATACTAATACAATATCCTAGGACTGTTCAGCTTTCACAGTTATTCTAATACCAGCTTATCTTTCTGGTCTGTTTTCTTTTATGTTACTGTAACTGAAAAATGTGAAAAAATAAAATAAAAGTCAAGGTGTAATTGTTTTCTTATTCTCTTTCTCACAGAAGATTTTACATGGGGTTGGGGGGGGGCTGGTTCATTTTAAAAATGACGTAAACAACCTACAACTTTTTCTGTTTTGCTGACAGTTATGCCAATTTGAAAAAGTAATAATAATAATAATAATAATAATAATAATAAAAATTAATTCTACGGATAGAGTTTTAACCTGGTACTTTGTACCTAATAAGCAGCTGCCTCTGTGTATGTCTGTTTTTACAGTGTCTTTTCTCATTTTGGCATTCGTTTTTCAGAGACCCCATGCCCCATCCTGACTTTTAATGTCACTGGTGACATTCAGTGCTACATTTCCAATTACACAAATTAATAAATGCTACAATTTTTAAAGGATTGTTACTTTCGCCTTTGTTTACCGTTTTCGGTAATATTTAGGTTTTTTTTTTTTTTTTTTAATGTTTTAAATCATTCGGCTTCTCCTCAAGAAATTACATCTGTATAGCTTAAAAATTTACTTTCCTAGAAGCAGCGGCCCAAAAATATAATTAAAAGAACAAAAAGAAAAATTCTATTTCCCTCAAAATACAAAATCTCAGGATTTTCCTCTGGGTAAAAGAAATTAACTATACCCAGTAATAAAAAAAAAAAAAAAAAACTAAAACAGAAGAAAAAGTACCTGCACATGCCCAAAATTATTACAAAATCCAATAAATACAGAAATTATTGCACAGTTAAAAGGCTCCACATATACTTTACTGTTAAGTCACCCTCAGATAGTTACTTAAAAAAGTAAACGCCAGTTGAGGCAGTTTTAGGCCGGCTTTTTTTTTTTTTCTCAGTTGGCAGTTATTTTTGGAAAAACAAAAGAAATAAACAAACAAAAAGTATAAAAAAAATCATGCTATGCAGCTACCCCCCTTAATTCCTTTCAAGAGGTGGAGAGGAGGAGGAGGGACAGAAGAAGGACTTAGCTTCTTTCTGCTTGTTCAATTTTTACCTCGTTCGTCATCAAATGTTCTCCATGCCATTTTTTCATGTGTTTTTCAAGGGTACTATACACGCTGAAGGGCATTTGGCAAATGTCGCAGCGATACACTTCTTTACCAAGCTGTCCATGTGTCTTCATATGGCGGGTCAGCTTGCTGCTGCTGAGCACAGGCATAGTTGCACAGCTCACACTTGTATGGACGCTCTCCAGTGTGACTGCGCCGATGGACTGTCAGGTTGCTGCAGTTCTTGAAAACTTTGCCACAGTACTCACAGGTGTCACTTCTCCGGCCCTCCTTTGAACTGGGCCTACCTGGCCCAGGTCCTCCTCCCAGATGAGGGGTACTACCACCACTTGCCGTTCCACTACGCCCTGAGAGACCTCCATCTAACATGTCCCCTGGTGGGGTAGAGAAACGCAGGCTGCCGTTTTCTGATGAATGTTCGGATGAGGTGGCGAAGGGAGATTGTCTTGAGTCAGTGAATCCAAGAAATGGATCCTTAATGAAGTGCCTTGATGCTGCATAACCTACTAGCCACTGTGAGTAGACGTTTTCTGAGGGAATAAGAGGTGCTGGTGGCAAGTCTAAGTCCCTTTTCTATTTTAATTCTCTTTGCTGATGAATTGGATAAACTGGGCTCGTAATTGGGGTGGGCTTGCGAGGAAACAGGCCTGAGAAAGCATCACCTGAGCCAAAATTTCTGCCATTCACTGCACCTACTTCAACGCGATCGATCTCCCCTACAACTGAATCATCATCTCTTGCGACACGCTGGACATCTGAACATCTTTTGGAGAAAGGTCCTCTTTTACGATTGTCACCTAATATGTCATTGTACTGCTGTATAGTGCTCAGTCCCACATTCTCCACAATCTTTCCTAACGAGAGGGTTTTGTCATCTGGTGGAGGTTTAGAACCAGTTTCCCTATTACGGGCAAAACTCAGAGTCAATGCTGAAACTTGACTCAGGTCTGCTCTCATTTTCTAGCTCTTCTTCTTCCTCTTCCTCCTCCTCTTCCTCATTGTCTTGCCCTAGGGAAGGCTCACTTTCATTCCTAAACTCACCCTCTCTACTTTTTATCCCCTCACCCGTGATCTCACTCGTACCTGGCTCAGGAGAACTAGTGGTAGAGAGCCCATCATCAGACCTCCCTGTCATAGAGCCAGGCTTGTGCATGTGTGTCTTCATGTGTCTTTTAAGTTTACTGGCTTGGGAACATGCATGGTCACAGAGTTGGCACTTGTAGGGCTTTTCTCCTGTGTGACTTCGCCGATGTACAACCAGGTTACTCTGAAATTTGAAAAGTCTTTCCACAGAATTCACATGACTTACTTTTTGACTGGGGCTGAGGAGGAGTGGTGCTGTTAGGTGGCATCGGGTGGCAGTGGTGGAGTGCTCAGGAATGGAGATTTTGGACTCGGTTGGAAAGGGTTGAGCAGGCGATGCATAGGGTTGGAGCGGCTGGGTGAAAGTGGTGGTGTGTGGAACTGCTGTTTCCCGCAAGCTCCCGTAGTCGCCGAGAAAAATCCATCGACTGGGACTCTATTGCCATGGGTGTCAGGCGCATAACTCTTTCGAAGGCACTGGGATGTTGGGAGATCAAACCCATTTCCTCGGCACTAAGGCGATGGGGGGTCCAAATGATGGCGAGGTGGAGGGCTGACAAAAGGGGGTGTATTCGGAAGACGATTTTCTACAAAACCCGGTGGCTCCCGAAGCACAGGTCCTGTCATTCGAAGCAGATGGAAAGGATTGCTGTCGCCAAGAAAGTTAGTTAGAGGAGACTGAGGTACAGGCTCCGAGCCCATCGTTGGAGGGATGGTGATCCTTGGGTCAAAGAACTACTAGATGGATTTGTCTCAAGGTAGATGCGAATTCCATGCGTATTCTGGGCATGCTGGAGGAGAAACCAGGCGCTGTTGAAAGGTTGTTTGCAGGTTGTGCAAATATAGCTTGAAGGCTCATCTCGACCTGGAAGAGAAATAAAAAGAAAAAAAAAATAGTAATTTAATTTTCAGTTTCTGCATTTATCCTTTAAACATGTAGCAGCAGCAGTAGTATTGTCACAGTAGTATTGCACACCCAACCATCAATTACAACATCCTGCCATGATACACAAGAATTCATTAAAACATGGAAAGACCTGCTGAAATATTCCAGAACCATGAAGTGAAATCACATGCATCTATTAAATGACACTGTAGGATAGAAGAGTTGTCTAAAAGGTGATGAAACTAACTTTTTCTCCACATCCAAGTTTACAGTATACTGCTTCTGACTGAGCCTTAAAAGTAAACGTCTCCCCCATCATGTAATAGTTTCTTTTCCTTTGTGGCTAGTAAGGCCCGGAAAAATAAATTGTGGAGTGAATATCTGCATAAGCATGTGAAAAAAATTAGCATTTAATTTTAAAAATACAAAAACAAGGAAATACAAAAGAACAGGCAGTGGTCCAGAAACATGTGGCTAACAATAACCTTGTTTTAAGGTGAGATGACTGCATCAGCAAATTCTTTGCGCGTGTAACGAGAATTATATGGTTATGTTTGGTTGATGTGTGTTTTCACCATTTTTGCATTATATAATGTTTTATTCTAAACAAGGACAGCTTTATTCAAGCTTTTTATTTATATGTATGAACTGTAATGGCAGTATGTGGTAGCCCCCCTTCTGATTTTTCCTTGAATACATTAAGGTTTGTCTTATCTTTTTTAATACTGGAAGAATAATGTTTTTCATTCAGGGAACCCAATTCTCGTTGATCAAATGTAAGATCTTATTGATCTTCCACCCGTCCATTGAGGTAATTGTAAATGCACATTTCCACACTATAACACATAAATGGAAGTCACAGAAATGATTTGGCTGTATATCCCATTGTTTACTTAAGCAGTTGTTCAAGCTCCCAGATGTCCCCTGGTGGCCTATGAAATTTTGTAGAATTCCAACTACAAAGATGTAGACCTGATGCAGCAATATGCTTCTGACAAACGAGAGGGTTAGGGTTAGTTCAGTCCATCAAGCTCGTCTGTTTAGCTAATATCTGAGCTCATCCAGATGCTACTTAAAGGATGTCGCCGTTTCTGCTTCAACTCCATGTTGATCACTTTAAACTGGCACATCCAATCATTTTCTAAACCAGTACAGGGTTGCCAGAGATTTTAACCTATGCCGGAGGCTCTGGGCATAAGGCGAAGTCCAGTCAATTTCAGGGCACACTTACAGTTTACGTACCCACATGCACTGATACTGAGCCAAGTTTGAGTTGCCAAGTAGCCCATCGCTAGACTTTGAAAGGGAACCAGTAAGGTCCCTGGGGAAAATTAACTTTATTATTATTACTAGAACATTCTAATTATATACAAAAGACACTGAGTCAAGACAAAAGACTATACTGCAAGTGTTACATATTCTCATTTAAAAGGCCTTCAGAATTTTCAGTCAAACATATTGTAAATACCATAAAATATACAACGAAACAAGATACTTCAAATCAAAAATTAGGAAAAGGGAAGAAGTTTAGGTAAAAAGATATCAAACATACATCAATATGAACACTAGGAATTATTTCTAAGACCGCTCATCAAACAGAGCACAGAAAAATAAAAACAAAAAAAAAATGAATGCGACTGACAAATGAGTGAAACACACTGAACATTAAAATCCATAAACACACTTTATTACATACTAGCCCTGGACTATATTGATCATTTTTACAAATAATTATTTTTGCAGCACAGAAGAGAAGTATAGTTTTGTAAAAATGGACGAGCACTTGCCCAGGTGGATAATAATGACTTAGATGTGATTCAATTCTCAACCTTTAATCTCGTAATCAATTTTAATTGCTGTCAATTGCTCTTTAATACTTTCTAATTTCCATATTCATTCTAAATTAATATTGTTTAATGGTTTCAAAATGTGCTTTCATTGATACATATACTTGGAAGATATGTGTGTTCTGCACTGAATTATAACATTTAATTAAAACATGTTGATCATCTACTTCTCTGTCTCTAGGAAATTTAGGAAAACATTTTATGCTTATGACCTCAAAGGAAGCTGTCACTCTGCTGTGTGCAATATTTAACAAATGCCTGAGATGTTAATAGTGGGCCAAAAAAAATCAATTTCCACTCATATAGTATAGTATTTTTTTCCGCCATATAACTGTATATTTTCACCAACTTAGACAATTTTCTAAAAATTACTACCTAGAGATATGATGTATTTTGATTACTGATATCTGCTGCATAAAACATTTTTGCTAATCAAAATCACTCAGTTAGAAGCTATCTTCACTGAACGAATATAACTATGTTTCCTTGAGCAGATGTAGCCTTTGAAAATTGATAAAAACAGATAAGATAATTGGGTTTGGAAGCAACATCACATCCGTAATAATCCTAGAGTTGATAGAATGTGAAAACAGCTGTAACTATGTATATACTGAAGCTAGGAGACACAAAGACTTGCAAAAATCTATGTACAGTAAAACTGGTCTATTTGTTTGAATTATTACCTAAGGATTTTCCATTTGACTTTTACTCATTGAGCTTGAGGGTCAGATTCTGAGCTAAATATTGTAAAGATCACTTTAAGTTAGAAATATTTAACTGTCTAAGTACTACATTTGTTGTTTAACCATTTTAATGGCATCTGATGTGTACCTGTATTGATTTTTGTCAAGTGCAACAGCCCTTTAACAGTCAGCCTAAACAGAAATATTATAAAACATAGAGCCCTGCATAATACTAATAAATGCTGTGAGTTTATTTACAGCTATAGTAACCACTCACAGACAGATAGACGGATATGAAAGGCACTGCTCTGTGATAGATAGATAGATAGATAGATAGATAGATAGATAGATAGATAGATAGATAGATAGATAGATAGATAGATAGATAGATAGATAGATAGATAGATAGATAGATAGATAGATAGATAGATAGATAGATATGAAAGGTACTATATAATAGATAGATAGATAGATAGATAGATAGATAGATAGATAGATAGATAGATAGATAGATAGATAGATAGATAGATAGATAGATAGATAGATAGATAGATAGATAGATAGATATGAAAGGTACTATATAATAGATAGATAGATAGATAGATAGATAGATAGATAGATAGATAGATAGATAGATAGATAGATAGATAGATAGATAGATAGATAGATAGATAGATAGATAGATAGATAGATAGATAGATAGATAGATAGATAGATAAATAGATCCAAAGGGTAAATTTAGCAGAAGCTCTATAAATAAAATATAGGTACTATAACAAATAGCAACCACCTCCCTTAAATACATACCAAAATTACTAAAAAGAAAGAAAATTTCTAACTTGGCTAAAAATAAAAACAGCAGTCACAGTCACAGTGAGCCATCTGACTTGTAATTAATTTGTAAAACCAAATACAAATATTATTTTTCCTCCCATATTTTCTGTTACAATACTGTCTATTAAAACTGGTCAGGTGCAATATTTTGCATATTTACCAAATATTCAAATCTCAACCTGCATATGAAATGTGGAGTCTTGATATATCTAGTTACTTGCAGCATCTTTAGTTGGCATCTTTCATGCCTCACTTTGCATGTTTTAAGCAGCAGTATAAAGTATTTGCATTTTTACTAATATTGGTTATGGTCCATGCACCTTAGAAGTTTATAACAAAAATTGACCCCTCACATTATTCAAGTCTAACACAAGCCCTTGCAAATATTGCTTTTTAAAAGTATTTTATTTAAAATTGTAACGCAGCAACATGCAAATGCTGTACACCCAAAAATATAAATACTTAAAAAAACTCAATAGCTGAATTAAAAAAATCTTTAAATAAATAAATACAGCACAGCAATTTAATTTATTTAATTGCGCTAGTTGTTATCTAGCATTTAGTCACTAATATTTAAAATATGGCCTTAGGGTCTTCAGTGTCACTTTGGCCTCCAAAATTTAATCAATTACAGCAGATGGTTATCCCCACTGATTTTTCCCCTTTGTGGATTAAACTAGGGATTGTTTGCAAGAAATAATTTCACTCACTTTATTATCAGACTCCCAAGAGAAGGATATCAAGGGAAGGTCTCAGTAACCAACCGTTTTTTGATTTAATTGGGGAGGTGGGGGAAGACAGACAACAGATTTAATATCTGGATGACTAAAAACACAGATAATACAGACACTTAAAAAGTATTTAATTGCTTTCCCATCTATCTATCTATCTATCTATCTATCTATCTATCTATCTATCTATCTATCTATCTATCTATCTATCTATCTATCTATCTATCTATCTATCTATCTATCTATCTATCTATCTATCTATCCGAATGCACACTACTTATATCAGCAAGTAACAGAATATTTATGTAAACATTTTGAAAACAAAGATCAAATGAATTCAAACATTTTATGTCAGTAAATAGGACTCACCCTAAAGCTGTATTTGCCAATGTCTGTTTAGGAATTAAAATTACACTCCATGATAGTTTTGCGATAGTAGACTAAAATTCTAAAATCGGTATACAATGCAGAAAAAGTTCAGTCCTTTCATTTTCCTGCTTCTCCTCCATTCAAATTTGAAAATTCTATACTAAAAGTATGCTAAACCTACCCATTCGTTATTTTCCAAATAAGAAACAAATATGTCAATGACAATGTTTCAATGTGTTGTAGTTTTACTTAAGGCACATCAGTGTGATATACTGTTACTCAATACGGAAGCATTTCAAATTATGCAGGTGATTTATTTTACTGTTAATTGATATTAATAAGTCAGTAAAACAATAATAGAATGGTTATTGACTATTGATTAACTGGTTACATTTTTGCTGCACCAAAATCTGAAAGTGTTTATGATTGTAGTAGCAGAATTTATCAATCATTTGCAATGAACTAAATCTTCTATAATTAGTTGCTGTAAAAGCTTCATGTACAGTATTCCCAGAGTACATGCAATCCAATCACAGACAAGGCCAGAAAGGAGAAAACAGTGGAGTGTTGTGTACCTTTAACTACACATGACTAATTGATGTTCCTGCTATTTTATGTTATACAGATTCTTGGATACAAAAGGGACTCAATTAAAGCAGCACTACAACAATCAGTGATATACATAATACCCATCAAGAAGAGATGTTACACAGAAACCCCCATGGTCTTGTGGGATAAAAAATAAACATATAAAAATTAAATTAAATTAAAGAAGCCACAAAAACAATGTAAGCATTTGGAAGTGCATCAGATTTGAACATTAAATTAGATAATGCCGAATTTACGTAATCCACAACTCCGACATGCTATAGTTGAACACGTGTCTATGTTTACAGTCCATTTGAACTGTAAGGCTGAATGCTGGTAGTCAAGATGAAAGTGGAAGATGCATTACTACAGTATCGGTTTGCCTAGACTGAGGACCACCTTAGTTTGGTCATTGTAGTCCGGAAGTTACAACACAATGAAGATGAACAGAATTCCTGTTCACTTACTGCATGTATCAGATGCTTACTTACAAAAGAAGTGACAGCTGAAGTAAGGAGAGTATGTACAAAAATCACACTGGTTTTAGTGACATGCTTTCAGACTTTATCGTGCTAGAACTTTTATTGTGTACCATAAGATATCATCAGAAGTCTTAAAACATGAAAATGAAATGGAGATCGATCGATCTATCTATCTATCTATCTATCTATCTATCGATCTATCTATCTATCTATCTATCTATCTATCTATCTATCTATCTATCTATCTATCTATCTATCTATCTATCTATCTATCTATCTATCTATCTATCTATCAGGTTCACATATATGTACCGTATATATACTGTATATATGTTTCCATGTTTGATTTGTAAGGATGTGCCTGACTAATGGGAAGTATCCTGTATAAAACCTGGCAAATCTAAAGTGTAAATGAGGGTGAGTGGAGCTTTCGGTGGGCTGACAGGTTGGTCACTGCCTTCTGCTTAAACCTGCTGAGACAGACACTGGTCCAATGTGACCCTGACCTGGAGAAGCCACCTCTGTCTAGGGTTTGACTCCAGCCATGAACCTGTCTGTTCTGAGACCCCCATTTATAAAATAGATAGATAGACTAACTGAATAAAATTTTCTGTATGGTTCATTAGCCCATTTGCTGTGAATTTACTTGACATTTTTCCCTGAAATGCGGCAACCCTTCCAAGAATGCTTAAAATGCAGAAAAATTAGATCTGTCTTGAAACATCACAATAAAGGTCACTTTTAGCTCTCCAATAGAACACGTCTTTTTCTCAAAACAGAATTCCAAAAAGCTAGCTTTATAATGGAAATAAAGTGAACTCTTTAAAGGAAAGGTGGAAAATATGGATAATTTGCTTTGCATGTTGGAGTACAGAATTTACAAAATATACACCTATCATAGGGTCATAACGTATACACTACTTCTGTTACACTGTTAGTTTACTCTAAAACAATTACAGTACCAGTTTTTAACATTAACTTATAATTAAAGAATAGAATACTTTGTTTGGGGGTGGCCCAGCTGGTCTTCAATGTCATGCATGGACATTGGCCATGTTAAGTGTGCACTGTCTCCCCATGTGTGCATGGGTTCTCCTCTGGGTACTCCACTCTTCCTCCCACATCCCTAAATACAGGCAGGTTAAATAAAGTGGTGATGCCAAGCTGATCCGAGGTGAGTAGTCAAAGTCAAAATCAAAGTGAACTTTATTGTCATCTCAACCATATACAAGTATACAGATAGACGAAATTGTGAAGCTCACTTAGTACACTTAATGGACTGCAGCTCTCTCTACAATAAGTTCCTCCCATTTGCCCATGTTTAACTGGGATAGGTTATACCCCACAGAACCCTAACTTGGATTAAGTGGGCTTTAGAATGTCATTTTATATTTTATTTGGGTAAAACATATCTGCTGCAAAAAAAAAAAAATCATCAAATTCCATCAAAACGTTATTAGCTTAATAGGCCAATTCACTGATGTGTTGAGCGTTCTAGTATTAATTGTGAACACTCTACATAACGTCTGAAGGTACCTCAAGTAAAATGAACTCCTTTGTTTTTTTTGCAGTAGTAAGGGTCTCACCGTGGGACAGCGTTATAAAGTACAGGTGCTCTCCACTCATCAGCCATGCCTGAAGAAGCTGATCTGACCTGGGAGCCAAACTGTGCAGCATACGAATTCGGCCATTAACAGTATAGGACTATCTTCCAAGACTGTTATTGTCACGATGGTCAAAAACAATCATTAGCTGCTAGCCCAGTGACACTCAATTTAGTGTTGGTTCCAGCAACTTGAGTCTGGGTGAATTTTTTGCTGGAGTTCCTTGTGTATGTGAAGTGCTGGATCCCCTCACTCTCATGTCTGTGTCTACTCAAATCCATGCTGGGTGGATTAGTGGTACTAAATTGTGTCTGTGTGTGTGCGTGAGTCTTCCCTGTAATAGCGTGGTGTCCATTCACGCTGTAACTCTGTGCTGGATTAGTAAGTTCAAAGACCGCTGGACAGATGCATGGATGGCTGTATAAATAGTTGGATGGACGTTAATTGCTAAAACAGCTAGCTTGAACTGCTTCATTTGTTTTTCAACAGATCAAATTAATAAAACTGCTTAAATGCTTAGACATTCTAAAGTAGTGATAATCAGGTGAAGCAGTCTAAAAATACTCATTTATTCACAAGGAAAGTGTAAACCACAGGGGCCTATTTTTAGTGACAAAGAACATGCACATCCCTTAAACATAATTAATTAAGTCCAAAATAAAATTATAATTGATTTGAAAGAAGACATAAAGTCTGTCTTGATCACATTCCATTATTCTAATATTTTTTTTTCTTTCATACAGCTATGGCTATACCTTGGCTTCCAGCAACATTAAATCCTATTAGAGTCACCGTCATTATATCACACATCTCATTATAACATGCAAAACAGTTGTTCCCACAGGCTGACATAATAAAGATGATGTGGAAAATTACACTTTTAAAGACTTCTTCTATATTTTATAGTTCTCTTTTATGATTCCTAAAAAATACTGATCCAAAAAAGAAAAAAGGAAATCGTTTTTGCACAATCTTTGATCTCTGTGATAATTGTTAAAGCAACAGATTCTGGCAAAAATAATAAAACATTGCGTGAAGCCAATACGGTTGGTCCTAGTGACAGAGTGTTTAGAGATGTCACCTCACAGCTCCGGGGTAGTGACTACAATGCTCAGCCCAGTCTCCGTCGGTGTGCAATCTGCATGTAGTTGCCTGCCTTGTGTCTGATGTGACTGAGACAGACTCTGGCCCACAATCCCCCTGGACCGGATGAAGCGAGCTTGAAGATGGACAGCATGATGGGCTACTCTGATTTGGCCTGATTTGTGTGTGTGTGCCCTGCAATTGACTGCTGACCCACCCTTTGTTGGTTCCATACTTGCATTCAGGGTTGTGGTGATAAGATAAAGCAGCCCTGATCCTCAACATGGAATAAGTAGGTTTAGGAAAAGGATAGATTGGTGAAATTAATGATGTGCATACTTACATTGACCTTATTTACATAATCACCGTTTTTAACAGAAGGACATAAAATGTTACATTAAACATCATCAAATTCAGTCAGCAGGAGAATAATGTTTTACTTGCTGTATTGGAACATTTAATTTCTTTTAGGTTTTAGGCCATGCTAAATTATTGGTGCTGTTCCTAGGACTTTGTTTTTAAGAATAAATGGTGTATTATGGAATATTAGTTTTTGATTTTATAAAGAAACAGAATTTTTAAATATGCAATCTCACAAAAGAAATCACAAACTAAAAAAATAATTGTAACATTAACTGCATATTGCCCATATATCAAAGTTTTGTAAAAATAAAGTGGTGACCAGATCATGGGTAAGTGTAGATGTCTTATCTGTTCTGTAAATAGTATTACATTTTAGGCTGGAAAAACACAAAAAATATGTGAGATGGATGGCAGTCATAGTGTTTTTTTTTAAATATAACTAATCTAGCTACAAATTAAAACCATGGGTTTCATATAATGGCATACTTTGGTACTAAATAAACGTTTGACCTGCCCCTGTAGTAAATTGCTATTTTATAGAATACAATAAAATGACAAGAAAGGAAAAAGGGATTTATTATTGCCTATCTGTGTAAGGCAGCATCTCTGGATTACAGGTTAAAATTATCTAACTAGTAACATGAAACATCTAAAAAAAAAAATCAAGTACAGCTACGCTAAACTGTACACCAAATCCCAGTTCTCTTCTCCAAAACACAGATTTTTTATTTAGCTGCAATACTACAAGCCTCACCTTATCAGATGACGTTGTTTAATGGTGGCATGGTGGAATGTAACCTAGGTGCAAAACACTCAGCACTAACTCTCTTGGAAAAAAGCTCATTCGGCTCACACAGTGCTTCACCACATACGCAAACAACGCTGAAAGAATTAAGCAATGAACTTCTTTTGCCTCAAACTGGCACAAACCTTAAAAAAGACAAGTGCTCAGACAGCCCTCTTTATTTTACAAGTCTAATTGGTATCGCAGTATTGACATTCAGTTAACCATAGCTTATTTTACTGTGCGAGTGACTACTAGGAAATAAATAAAGGCGCACTCTGCACCTTCATAGCACTGTCCAGATATCAAGGGGTATGGTGCAAAAAGACAATGGTATAAATTACATAGGGAATGTCAGTCTGAAATTTAAATAGGCAGTGTCTGCTTGAGTGTGTGACTTTTAAATGACAATGGCTCCAGAAACAGAGACAATTAGTATTCCATCCATGTAGCAGAAATGAATAAATAAATAAACTGGATCTATCTATCTATCTATCTATCTATCTATCTATCTATCTATCTATCTATCTATCTATCTATCTATCTATCTATCTATCTATCTATCTATCTATCTATCTATCTAATCCTGCCTACTATACCAGATTCTATCTATCTATCTATCTATCTATCTATGTTATCTAACGCCTTTTTAATCTATCTATCTATCTATCTATCTATCTATCTATCTATCTATTTATCTATCTATCTATGTTATATAACGCCTTTTTAATCTATCTATCTATCTAATCCTGCCTACTATACCAAATTCTATCTATCTATCTATCTATCTATCTATCTATCTATCTATCTATCTATCTATCTATCTATCTATCTATCTATCTATCTATCTATCTATCTATCTATCAATGTTATATAATGCCTTTTTAATCTATCTATCTATCTATCATATAGTGCCTTTCCTTTCTATCTATCTATCTATCTATCTATCTATCTATCTATCTATCTATCTATCTATCTATCATATAGTGCCTTTCCTTTCTATCTATCTATCTATCTATCTATCTATCTATCTATCTATCTATCTATCTATCTATCTATCTAATCCTGCCTACTATACCAAATTATATCTATCTATCTATCTATCTATCTATCTATCTATCTATCTATCTATCTATCTATCTATCTATCTATCAATGTTATATAATGCCTTTTTAATTTATCTATCTATCAATGTTATATAATGCCTTTTAATCTATCTATCTATCTATCTATCTATCTATCTATCTAATAAACACATTATCATAATAGCCACAACCCTTCTAAATGATATACTTTGGATTTAATTTTTACGTGATTATGATAATACCAGTAAATGTGCATGCTGTATAATAATTCATTTTCTCCTGTACAGGTTTGGTTCCTGCTTTAATAACCTCTGGCCCGTGCAGCCCTGAACTGGTTTAAGTTGCCTTTCACAATGTTATATTACTTCAGTTTTCTTAATTTTTTAATATGTTCATTGTGTTGAACTATAATATCAGTTCTCTACTAAACCTTTCATAGCATGGCGTAACATGTTGGCTGTGTTAAGGTGACAGTGCTACTATTTGTATTAAGGTTTCATTCAGCTTCATATAGGAGGCATCTTCCCTTTTCTTAATGAAACTCTATTGATACATAATGATTATAATTTCATGTAACCTTATTTTGGAAAGAGTATAAATGATTTCGATTTTTCTGCAATACAGAAACTTCAACATTTCCCACATTATCCCAACAAAATACTTTGCTACATAATGTTCTGAGTGTTTCATTTTAATCTATCAAATATTAATAAAAAGAGATCCTTGTTTTGTGGAGGTTGGAATTTTTTTCTAAGTATAATACACTGGGTGTGAATTTAACTGCAAATGTAACTTCTAACAGAGCACAAAAGTCATAGGGGGCTGAATGTTCATTTTTGCCCCACGATTAAGACGAATCAGTGTGCACTGCCTCAAATGGTATTTCTCCTGTGCGATAAAGGGACTGGGGCGTGAGTTTATTGAGAACTGTTCAGCGTCTGCCCTCCCGGGGGGATTTCAGTCCGACGCAGATGGCAAATAAAGTATTCAGCCTTAGGCGAGAGCGCATTATGCTAATTCTAATGTCAGCTGTACTTTAATATACAGCTCTATTTAATCACCCCATTATTTCACATTTCCATATGAAAAAAAAAAAGAGAGAAAAACCTGCGGCACTTCTTCTGCTGCTGTGGATGGGTTTTTCTTTTTTTTTTGGCCCTGTGTGACAGTGTGAATCTCTCTAAGCTCAAGCTCACACGCATATTCACATATTACATATCTGGGTGCTTAAACACACGTTTCTGGTTGAAAAGTGAAAACAAAAGAAAAAAAAAAAGGAAAGAAAGCCGCCCTAAAAAAAGCGAGACAGCACTAGTATATTAGAAGGTGTCTATTATAGGCTACTCATGCTTATTTGCCATTAATTATTTTTGCATGCATTGCAAGGCCATCTGAAATTCCTCAGGGCAAAGAGCCTCATTCTAGAGGCAAATGCTTTTTTTTTTTATTTTGCAATGTGATGAGCTTTTTATTTATTTTTTTTTTTTTCAGAACATTTTGCACCCTGAAAAGGATGAATTTTCAGTCAAAATGACTCTGGTGTAGGAGATTCTCCAAGATCTCATAAAGCAGCAGTCCTGTCTGAATCACTGAAACGGTCTATAGGCTCTGCGCTGATCTGTCATGATAATGTAGCTTTGATTTAATTACCTGAATGCTACTAACAATAACTGTTTTGAAATCTTAAACAGAATTTCAATTTTTTGCACTCCTCTTATTGGATTAAGTAATAAATAATGACATTGAAAAATGAAGCAAATCTATCTTCACTGTAAACTGTTTTTCTCTCCTTTAAGAATGACATCCTTGCGATAATTAATCTTCATGTAGAATATATTAATTCCACATACAGTATTGTCAGTTACCATCAGCCTATTTTTTTCAAGTATTTGCAATACGCTTAAATAATAAAGGGAACTGTAAGAGATATCACATTGCCTACAAGTGATGTGTGTTTTATGCTGACAATTCTGATACAGACTGTTTAGCTCCATCACTTAGTTTCAATATAAAGCCAACAACAGAAGCTGCTTCAAAAATGAATTTATTTTTCAATATTTCTCTGGTCTCTGAGGTATCATGGACATTGAATAAAGAGATTACACCAGGGAACGGCATTTTATGAACTGTAAATGACTCCACATCACACAACAAAACAAACATTTTTGACAATGTGGCCAGAAATGGGGGAAAAAAATAAAATAAAATCAGGGCTGTCTTTCCACATAGTGAGGTTTCATTTAAACCTAAGAAAAAGGATATTGCATCTTGTAATGAGGTGCTCATTTGCTGACATTCATTTTTACTACAGGGACTTCATTTAGACTGTCATTAAGCTATTATCTAGCGTAAAGAATTTTGGTTTCCTGTAAGTACCGTGTTAGGTCTGGAAGGCTTTCTCTCTCTATTAGTGGAAGCGTGCCTTGTTTGGCTGGAAGGGCGCCTGTGTTTTGTTTGGCTTTCGTTCATACATTGCCTTGGCAGGAAATCTCTTGGATGGCTTACAGAAGGGAAAAAAAAAAATAAAAATAAATAAATAAATAAAATCACTTGTGTAGAGTAGCACTCTCATTCTAATGGGTGTCCATCACACACTCCTTTTTTTTATAGATGAGATTATTGCTTCCCACTAAGCAGAGTCAACTGTTAAACTGTAAAGGTATCAAGATGGAAAAGAAACTTGGTTTATGTTAGGTCATATGGCTAAACAAAGGACAAGAAAAGAAATCTCTGAGAAGAATCCTCTGCTAACTTTCCAGTATGTGTGTAATTTTAAAAGTTTCTGGTACAAAAGTCAGGGCATGTTTAATAAGAAGAAATGAATCTAATAGTGAGAAAACCTTACATGTGATAAGCAATTTGAACTAAATGAGAATTTTCTTTTTGCATGCTATAGTAGATATGGTGAATAGTCTCTAAGCAAAGCAAAACTGCACTTTTAAAAATATACCTTAATCAGTTGAAAGGTAGCTGTTAATGGCAAGAAATTTGTCTCAGGTGGCACTCCATTGGTTTGCACACCCTCACTCGGAGCAGCTGGACGGACACCAACTTGTGCAGCTGGATTTAGCAGTCAGTCGAATTAAAGGAGGACATTCTCTCTTTCTAGTGACCAATTGGGTTCTCGAATCGAAAAGCATCTTGTTTCTGCAGCCATTGTAGACATGGGGTACTCACCCCTCTTGCCACTATTTGCCTCCAAGAAGTTTGCTTAATCAGTTCCACGCTGTAACTTCGGAACTGCTGGATGTGAACTCGGAGCAGTAGATTCAGAGTGGCAGGGTCACAGCCATGTTTGAGCCTGAGTAATGATGTGAAAGGATTGGGGACCGAACAGGAAAGTTTGGGTGTCTGCTGGGAAAAGTGTTAGTGTGGTCAGCAGGGGGTACGTACCCCGTGGTCCCTGTGTGGATCGCAATGCCCCAGTGCAGTGTCAGAAGATGCTTTTCTGTAAAGACTAGTGCGATACTTTGCATTACAAATAAAACTGATGTCCTGACTATCTGGGCATTTTTCGAAAAGAGCAGGGTGTCCCATGAATGTCCTGGCTAAATTGCCTATCATGGCCTTGTCTTTTCTGGCCCCCTAATCATCTCATGTGTCTAACTGGCTAACTATCTTTCTCACCCCTTCACCACCTAAAGGGTGGTGAGCAAACTGGCACGAAAATGGCTGTTGTCACATCAGCCAGCTGGATGCTGTACATTGGTGGCGGTTGAGGTGGCTCCCTATTGTCTGTGTAAACTACTCTGAGTTGTTAGAATAACACTATATAAATCTAATTAATTAATTAAATCTTAGCCAGTTGAGCTGCTCCACTGCAGTGACCAATTCGGCTTTTAATTACAAGGTTGTCTATTTTTAACCCAGCAGGTTCCCACCATTTCAGCCTAGCTATATTGACAGCATAGTTTATGTAATAGGTGACAAATGAGAGACTGGGTGACAAAGAGGTTATTGGCGCTCCTTCACATCTAAGGACCTGCGTTTCATTCTGGGCCCACCATGTTCACAAGGATTTTTTCAGGACTCCCTGTTTCCCCCAACATCCCAAAAATAGACATGGTATACTAGTTATCTTGGTGGACGTGTGGAGGAATTGAAGTCCATCAAGGATTGATTTTTGCCTTCCAATTCTTCTAGGATAAACTGGGATAATAAAATGGGTTTAGAAAACAATCATCTAAAAAAGTATGGGATTTATTCAAGAACACAACCTTCTGACTGAGAGGTAAATGTGTTAAAGCTTTTCCTAATATCCTGGGGCTATCTATTTATGAATAAATATTTAAGGATAATGGACAAACTAAGAAGGCTACAATAGACATATAATGAAGTTGCTGGAATAGAAGTTTAATGGTTTGTTGTCTGACATGTTTTTAATTAATGTTAGGCTGAAAGACCACAATAGAGCTTAAGGTTTATCATCATAAGACACCATATTACATACACCATATACATTATATAAAATATTTATATCAATCCATTTTCTAGATATCACTATTCATCATTAGGGAAGTCAGGAAAAGAATCACTTTAAAGTGACTGTTCTACAAACACCTGCATGCATGCAATATATCCCGTGAATGCAAGGTCAGGCACTAATCTCCAAACTTTTGGACTGTTTGAAGAAGCAGAAGGTTCCAGATGAAAATAATTTGAACAAACATTGAGGATGTTCTATTTGAAACCATCTGAGCATGCTAGAAAGCTCTAAAAAGCCACTCATTTTAATTTAGCAGTGCAGGGCAAACAATGCATTACATGTGTCAAACCAATAATAACGACAAAAAAGCAAGCTATAAACCTCATTGGATGCAAACCACTAACCACAAACTTTAAAAATTTATTTTGGATTTTAGATCCCTGGAAACTCTGCTACAAAAGCCATTCTTTCTTAGATGGAGGCTGCTTGCCCTCTGACTGAAACACACTTTTCCTCTTAAGCTATCAAACTATCTGGCTGGATTATGTGCTAATTTAAACATGAGCTTCACAATCAGATTGGTCACATTTTGTCTGATTAAAACATAACTAATCTGGCTAGAGATTAAACACACTGAAGTTTAACATACTGTTCTGATGTGTCTATAACACAGCGTACAAAACCTTGAACAATGCCACATCTGTACAGGCTACTGCATTGATCATTTAGTCATGTCTGAAATAACGATGCTGTAAGAGTAGGTTAGGACACATATTTAGGATTGTCCCAAGTAACACTAGATGTCAGTCATCACTTGTATTTTCCATCCTGGCAACCTAATAGCAGCCATTACATGCAATCCAGACAGAGAGAAGCAAACAAAACCCCTCTTGGGAAGAACAACAGTATTTCCTTTTGCCAGGAAACTTCTACGGTGGAAGATCTCGTATAATTTGGAAATGTATAATTTCAATAAAATAAAACAGTTCGATAAAAATGTTGCCGACCTCCACATTTATGTAGTCTATACCTCTACCTAAACATCAGCTGTTACATGATGGTAATGATTATTTTTTCCCCTGGATTTAGAGTAAGAGACTTAACACTTGGCAAAATTGACCTTAATCATTAATGGTCGGGAATCAATGAACAGACTAGCAAAATGTGCTACAATATGGCAAAGGCAAATTGTTTACAGGCACAGAGGTCATTAACACCGGAAACGCAAAGCTGGGAAGTTGTGTGGAAATTCAAAACAAAAACTAGCAGAGTATATCACATAAATACTAAGATTAATTAATTAAAGAGCTGCAGGTGTGCCGGAATCACAAGGTATATTGCTTAGCAACAAAATGCTTAATGGGCAGCAAAAGGGGTGGCACTGCAGTAAAAGCTGCACATTGCACCGCACTTCACATGCAAAGCATATTCGGATCCAAACTACTAATCAATGGCTGGGTTTTTTGACACCTAAATAAGGCAATTTCCAAAGCTATCTAGAATAGTATTGGTCGTAATGTAAAGTTAATTGGTGCTTATTAATTGTAGCTATTGTCTGTTACTGAACTACAGATGGTATTATTGTCACCCTTTTCCAGTCATTATGTACTTAACATTTAAACTCATTTAAATTCTCGAGAATATTTATCAATTCAAGGTCTGTTTCAAATTATAAAGGTGTTATAATCAAATAAGCTATGAACAAAGTGAGAAGAGAGAAATCCCAGATGCTCGCAGCTCCTTATTCTTATTATGATATTTCTTGGTTAATCCCAGTCACAAAATGTTCTAGAAATAAAGCCAAATTTTGTTTTTCCTTATGGTGTGGCCTCAGCTGAATCATCATTGTTGTGTCTTTACCAGGAAAAGACACAACAATCTCAGCAAAGTCTGAATGAAAAGAGTCCCAATAGATTCAACGATAACTGCTCTAAATAACGTGCACTCGGTAGAATGCAACGTCAGTGCACTCAAACGCTATACATGTATCTTAAAGACAACTGACATTACACACATGGCCCTGGTCTAAACAGGTGAGGTGATGGGCCTAGACAATTTCACTTTGTATGAAAACTTGGCTAAATGGAAATATGTTAGTTATCTGAAACTCTTGTAAAATCTAAGACGGCCTAATACAAATAAATGTGACTTTTCTCCAGAGCTGAGTGACTGCAGTTCCATTAAATTAGAACAGAAAAAAGAGGTATCAAGGACCATTTGAGATTTAGCACTGATCATAAAATAAATGTGAATCACAGGGGGCTCACTAGAAATTGATTTTGCAGGGCAATTTATACCTATAATTTTCCAGGTCTTGTAAATATGGTTTGATATTTTTAAGGGTTATGCACACATGAATACAAATATGTTCACGGAGGCACTGATTCACATTTCATTAGGCAACGTTAATGAAAAAGAATAGATACATCCGTCTGTAGTGGATGGGCTCGTACTAATAGGTAACCTGCTGTATAACCCTTGGGTTTTGGAAAACATACGTGGGTCATGGACTGTAGAACTTCTCATAAAGGAGCCAACATGTTATCAAGACGCAACACTCCGGTATGAGTGTGTAAAATGAGGTAAACAAATGTTAAGTAAGTCTGACAAAACATTCAGTAAGGATAACCTGTTCTAAAAGGAACAAAGGCCTGTTCTTTACATGGAATTGCACAAGAGGAGTTCTGCTTGCTTTAGCTATAGCATATAACTAAAAAATTATGTTATTTTTAATCTTTTCACTTGTGAATTTTGATATTCTAAAAATTTCCCTGATCTTTGCGATGGAAGGTTTACTTTTATAATCATTTTTTTTATCTTTTTAACATGGCAGAAACTAATGTATTTATGTGTATATTTATTTTAATAGCACACCGCAAAGGTGTGATAGTAATTAGATTTGTGTGTATAAACACCTAATGATAATTTGATAATACTATATATACCGTACTATACACTTGCCACTGAAAAGCACAGAAGGAAGGTGATGTGGACATGCTGTACCTGTAAGATGTGACTTACAGTAACATAAGAAGCCAAGTACTAAACGTGCAGTAGCCTTGTCATTAGTGACATTTAACTGTAGCATGCGTTTTAATTGCACCCTCAATAGGTCAACATATTGTGAAAGTGTAAGACACGCTGGAGCATAAACTAAGGCCTCCTTCTTAGAGGCCTCTGCATCTCATCCATGGAGCTTACAGTCCAAAACGTATTATATATTCAAAGAGCTCTGAAGCAATGTGAGCTAATCCTGTTTCATCTGCTTTGATTTATTTTATGAAGATGGCAAACATCTTATCCTTTTTCCACATATTTTAGCCTTGAAGTTTCCACTAGTTGTTAAATGAACTTTCCAAAGACCACCCATTTCTATCCTCAACAAAACAGCATCGATACTTCCCTTGGAAAATACCGGACAGAAGCTTTAAGGTTGTCATCACTTAAATCTTGCATGTACCATTAGCACAAAAGGCAATAATAGCACTATTACATACCATGGACATGCATTTTATTATTGCTGGGTACACAAAGAAAGAATGTACAGGTATATCCATTTAATAATCATTCACACAGCTTCATAGATGTGTTTTCTTCTTGCATTAGGAGATGAAGGCAGCATTAACGTCAATGAAGACAACCGTGACGTCCTCACTCATGGACGTCCCATATCATCCTTGAACTCTGTGATTCATTTTTTTAAACTCATTATTTCATTTGAAAACCAAAACGAACACTCACTACTTATCTAAAACATTTACAAATTACCAATGGTGTGTGTAACAACTGCATTCCTCCCTTTTTCATTTCTGATCTAATGACATTGGATTTCTGCTCATATGTGCTCCTGTTTTACTCCTTTAGTTTGGTTTAGTCCAATTTTTAAGTGTGTGGCAAAGTACATAGTGATTATACTCACTATGAAAGGCACTAATTAATCCAAAATAGATTTATTGATGGGTGGATCAGTGGTGTAGTGGTTAGCATGCCGCCTCACAGCTGTGTACTCTGCTCTGTTCACTGTCCATGAACTGGACTTTTCACCTTGCCCTGCGTTCACGTGGGATTTCTCCATACATGCCGCTTTCCTGTCACATCAGGGTGACTGGTGGATCCTAGCTGGACCTGCATTGGTGACTCTTAATGTGGGTCTTCCAGTAGTCTCACTTCATTGCTGATTTCTGCCCAGTGCTTCTTAAGATAAGCATTACTGCCATCATCCTGAATTGAAATTTGGAAAATGAATGAATGATTGATTTATTGGTCTCGCAATTACAATTTATAATTTGCCATAATAAATAACGGTGGACAACAGCCATTGTCATTTTCATGAATCAGGATTATTTCAGATGGTGCAGATCTTTGACAAAATGCAGCTGTAAACTTGCAGTGATAGATTAAATGCATCTGGATGGCAAGGCTTATTAAAGATTTTAAATATTATTGTATTTTCTCATTACTGCACAATTCTGTTTGCACATAATGTGCATTTATGCTCCATAGATCAAGATTATTCACACTGCATAGTTCAAAATGGGAATAAAAATCTTAAAGGTGGATGATAGCTGCAATTAATCCAAAACTGCCCAGCATGATTTTTTTTTATATCACATTCAAAGTCAATTGAGGTTATAAAAGTTTTCTCACGATCCATTCAACCACGCATTATTTAGTTTTTCTTTACCAGACCCCGGGCATTGGAGCCCTGTCACAAAGGTGTGCCTACCTTGTTTGTGGTGTGATGCCTTGCATGCCTCAGCGACCCCTCAGAGCTCTGTGGTATGGCAGCCTAAAGCTCCTGGTAGGTCTATCCAAGCAGGACATGTCGGTCTAGAGGTAGAGGCCAAACACCCTGATGCTCCAAGTTAGGCTGTGCAATGGGCCAACAACCCATTAACATTATAAAGTCGTGTTACAGATTCACCTACAAGTGATCAAGACAACACTGTCCTGGAAAGAGAGGGGTCTTCTACAAGCAGAAATACTGCATGGCATTGTGTGTTGAAAGCCACAAGTCCCTGGAAGCTACAAGACTGACCAGCTTTCTTTCAGCCGGGACAATCAACATAGGAACATGGAAATGTGAGATCCTCAAAGCAAAAGGAATGGAGGAAGGCCAAGAAACATTGGCGCCAAGACCTGGAGACAGACACCTTGAGGATGGTGCCAACTGGAAAGGACAGCAAAGGACAGAGATGCATGGAGGGCACATGTCAGCAGCCCATGCCCCAGGAGGGCTAGAAGGTATAATTAAGAAAGTAAGTGAATGGCTCTTACACTGGTTCACCTAACACAGCGGTTCTCAAACTGTTTTTGTTGCCATATGTGGCGTAATTTTGCTATTCATAGGGAAATTTTATATCGAAAGCAAAAAATATAGGAATAAATTGTTTTAGGGTTTCAAAAAAAATTTAGGGGGGGCGCGATTAAAACTGTTATGAAAACTCAGGTCGCAAATCCTTAAAGGTTGAGAAACGCTGACCTAACGCATACAGCTTTGACACATGGGATTATAGCAGAGAACCTAAAGATGGTCCTTAGGAAACGTTACTTTATATGATATTGTATTTAGAATTGCTTTAAAATGGTGCATGCATTCATGATGCCATTGAAAACAGGCAATGCACAATGACCAATAAGAACTAAATCTACTATGAGCATGGGCTTGTAACGAATACATTTAAACAAAAGAAAAATTTGAATACATTGTAATATGTCCTTCAAATCTACTTAGTAATAAGAGGAGCTGCGCTTTTCATTGCGGTATATGCCACTTCAAATTCTTATTTGTGACTGTGTGTATAAAATTGTCCATTTTGTATTTCAAATGATAAAACACTGCCTACAAAAGAGCGGGAAACAAAAACAAACTCAAATGGTCTTTTTTTGTGTTATGTTCTTTGCGGCATTCAGTAATAAAAATAGATTTTCTAAGCAAACACAACTAAATATTAGATAAATAAACTGTTGTACAGTGGATGGGAATGTGGGTGGCTTCAGACGTGGCACCCTGCTGTTCTCTTCAGAACCATGTAGCATATTATGTTAAAAACATTCATGCCACCCTCCCTTGCTCTAATTTAAAGTCAGACATTCAGAATTTGCATCTTTAATCATCTTACAGGATGTGCCATATGCTATTAAAAAGACAGAGGTTAAAAAAAAAAGCCGTTGGGTGCTGATTGGGTAAGAGCCAGCCAGGGTGACAATGCTGTAAGCTGTCATTCATGTAGAACTGAGAATCTGAAAACCCAGTTCCATTCAAAAGAGGGTATAAACTTCTGTCTTTTTATTTTATATATGATTTTTTTTTTTTTGCGCACCAGAGTAACTCATATATCATTCAGCCTGGAAAAATAATACCAAGAAAAATCTAGGATAATATTCAATTAATTTCTACTATTGACTAGAATCTAGCAAAATACAAAAGCCTTGTCACAGACAGAGCCAACGTCATACTTCAGAGCATAGCTGGAAAGTGCAATAACGAATAAAAATGCTCATTATGGAATGATTTCAGTTTTCACTATGATTCAATTTGCAGTAATTACTGTGGCCTGCGCTAATAAAAACTGCTACAAAACGCGAAGGTCAACTACCAGTTAGGAGTGTTCATTTTCATCTCAATGTATTCATCGCCAGCTCCTAATGGCCCAATTTTCTCTCCTCGTTCTTCAATAAATATTGCTGGAATTACAGGTTAAATAGCTAAATTAAATCATTGCTATTATGGTAGGCTGCACTGCATCGCTTCAGAATCAGGTTTACCTCTCAGTGTTCAATTAGAGAGGAAGTGCCAATAGCCAGACAGTTTACGATTAATGTCAGAAGAGCAGAACGATCAAATTATAACATTTTTTTTATGCTCAAAACAAGACAAATGTGTTTGGGAGTCATTTCATACCAAAACTAGGAAAAACTATACACTGCGTGAAAAAAGCAAAAAGGAAAAATAATAATTAAAAAAAAAGATAATATCCTCGCAGTAGGATGCTAAGTGTTTCTTGTTGTGAAATGAAAGGCGTCTGACTGCTCTACCTATGTAGGAAATGGAAGACTTTACACCTGCCCTTTAATCTTTGGGTGACGGCTACAAAAATGCAGGAAGCACGTATTTTTACCGTTGCTTCATCAGATGACTACATCAGCATCTCATTATCCACTTCCAGTCAATAATTACTATTAAAAGGAAAGAAAAATTGTTTATTTCAGTTTTCATCTGGCAATGCCCTGACCCTCTCTAGCCTTGAACTGGATTAAGTGGGCCAGAGAATGATATGCTAAAAAAACAAGAAAACCTAGGAGTAGCATTTATATATATTGCGTTTTGTTTAGATTTAACCTTCATGTTTTTATCTGTTGGCAGAATACCCCAACCACGCGTGTTAAATGGCACAGCAAGGTTTACTGCTTTTGTTTCAGGAGGTCATTCTCCAAAGGTCTGGACAATGCAAATACTGGTCCAAAAACAACTGAAACTGGCACAACAACTCCAACTCTGTAGAGGTGCAAACTTGGCATTCTGTGAAGAGGAAAGCCTGGAAAAATCCTTGGGGTGCTGATTTCATGTCTAAGGACCTACTGCTGCAGAGGCAGCAATGGAGCTGAAGAAGGAAATGAAATTGCATGTTGTGAGATGTTCACTAGTTTACAAAAAGTGCGGTTTAACCGATTCAAAATGTCATATGAATGACCCGGAAAAGTGCTCAAGGCAAAAGGTGCTATTGTGTAACAAGATGATTTGGTGCCATCTGATTCTGAACACTGATTGGTTTATAATGTAATATGTGCAAGTAGTGCATGAAATTGAAAAGCACACAAAATCACAAACTATTCACGTAATCAAAATGTCTGAATGAATGATTTACATGATTGTCCTTTTCACATCTGCTGTTACATAGACACACTATGTTTTTGTGCATTTTGTAACTGCGATTGCAATGTATAGTTTTCATTTCCAGCATGCTAAAGATGTTGTTGGCATGTTATTGTAAAAGTCCAAAATCTGTTTTATCTTCTTCTATAATACGCTACCGTGGCTGTTCGTTTGTCTGTCCAGGATTTTAAATCACCTGTAGCTCACAAACCGTTTCACCTATTGACTTGAAATTTGGTGCACATATACTACGTGACATCTACTATCCGCTTTCGGGGTGATGATTTTATTACTCTTTTTATTTTTATTTTATTTTATTGTAGAATCAACTCTCGGCAGCGCGCAGCAGGGCGGCCGTGCGGCGCATGCGTACGGGTGCCGTTCTCATTCCCTACCACCTTCGTTAATCATTCTTGAGGCAGATTGAAGACTTAAGCGCCAGATTAAGTGAAAAATTAAAAGACAACGTACTAAGTAATTGCAACACAAAAACTAACTTAATCAGTTTTAACGGGAAAAGATGCCGACGAAAGAAGAGAAGCAGCAGGCCGCTAGGGTGGAGTAAAGAAGAGCTGCTCAGGAAGTAGCAAGCACATCAACCTCTGAGCAAACGAATGGTAAACAGAGACAGAGAAAGAGGAGGAAAACTAGGAATGATCAAGTCAAGTATATTCACTGCACGTTATCGTGCAGTGCGCCGTTACTGGTGTATATATATATATATATTACTTTTTGTTTGTTTTTTATGAAATAACTTAAAAATAAAAATGCATGGTTCTATATTGTAAAACATATTCAAATGAATAAAGTTGAACAAATTAAATATTTGTACCCGACCTAAAAAATTGTGAGCACGAGATTTCTTATATAATCCACACTTTGGCTTCATTAATTTCCTGTCCATATTTTACCGTAGGTCTACTCCTGTGTGTAGTCACTTCAGGGATGGCCTTTTTTCGTAGTTGTTCTTCATAGTACTCTGTAATAGTGCTACCTGGGAAACGTGTACTATTAAATATAAGTGTTTAACTGATGGATACATACTCTGTATTAATTAACACAGAGGAGGACAGATGGACAGATGAAGAATTGAATAGATGGAGGGACAGATGGATGGGCAGAATGTATTAAGTGGATGCACAGAATATTTTCAAAATTATTGTTCAAAGGCTAACAGCTAACTCCAGTTTACTAGCTCACGCAGAGAGAAATAGAACCCAAGAAATACTAATACTGCTAGTACAAATACAAATACTGTTGTACACTGTGGAAATGTTCGGGCCCGACACACACAGGCAGACACAGAACGTCTTAATTGCAACCGCTATTTACAAACTCAACCACCAGTGCAGTAATCACCAACACACAGTCCTTTAGACTTCTTCTTCTTCTTCCTCTTCCTCTTCTCTCTATCGCCTTCAACTCCTCCCAGGCAAACTCTGTCCACTTCTACCCGACTCCAGCTACTTGAGTGGAGTGAGGCGGCCTCTTTTATACCTCCCCTGGATGTGCTCCAGATGCTTCCTGAACTTCCTGTGGCGGAAGCGCTGCTCTTGTACCCAGAAGAGCTCTGGGCGTACCTAGAATCTTCTTCTCCCTAACCCTTCCAAGGCTCCATAAGTATCCAGGTGCCACCTGGCGGAGACCACGGGCCCCCAACCGGGATGAGCTTCCAAGCTCTGCTCCTGTGGCCCCCACACAGACCAGAGTGACTGCCCTCTTGTGGCCCTGGGAAGGTATTGCTCCTCTCCCGGACCCTCCAGGCGACCCGGCTGGGCAGGATCCCCAGCCATCCGCCACAATGCTCACTGATAAATGAAGTCCAGTGTAAGTACTGGTCAGAGTGTGGCCATTCAAGAGTGTTTATGGAGATTAAACTAAAGAGGAAGGGGTTGTAGCTGGCACCAGGGAAGAGGTGAAGTTGCCTGTTGTCATCTTAGAAGAAGAACTCTGTCCCCTACCTGACACACACTATAACTAGCACCCGATAATTGACATCAGGCTGTCTTTGACTAGAAGAGAGAAACTCCACTCATTTCCCATCTTCTGTTCAGCAGTCACTTGAGCACATCCCACAGTCTCTCATGTACTCATCGATAAAGAGGATTTTTTCCCATTTGGGACATCAATACTCCTTCATCTGTTCTATCTCATTTGTATACACCTGTTTCAGTGTGTTGCGTAAGCATATACTATAATAAGATAATCACAAATTACAAAAGAGTATTATCATTACAATAAAGTAATTTTCCCTGTAAAATCAAATACATGGTTAATGAAACTTCATCTTATTTAACTAGAATGATGGAAGAAAGTTTCAAAAGTAAACAGTGAATGTGTTTTCTCATAAAATGCCCCATCATCCCAAAAAATAAGAAATTTTAAAATTCAGTTTAAGGTTTTAAGTAAAATAGAATTTATGAATTCAAATTACGTGGTGTAGATCTTATTGAATCTTTACAGAATGTCACCCTTATTGATCAGATACTCAAACATAAACGTTGACCCTATGTGTTTAGGTATTTTTTGTGACCAGATAGGTTGAAAGTCATAAGCACTCGACTATGTAACTTGTGTCTCCCCTGAAAAGTTGAGATGACATGCTGCATGTTTCTCATTCCTCTGTTCTGGCAAATAGTACATGACCATTGGCATTCACACCTGTAGATTCAGAGCTAGTTTCTACCCGCAAGTCGTAAGTTTACTGAACAGCCAATCCTAAGAACAAATATTATAACATAACAAACAGTGTGTGTGTGTGCGCATATTTTTTATATAAACAGTATGTTGCAGGCTATGTACTTATTTTTGGGTATTTCTGTCAACTCCTCTGAGGAGACACGCAAGTAAGAATGTCACTGTACTGTGTATGCCTTGTACTGTGTACACATGACAATAAACTTGACTTGTCTTAGATTTCATAAAATTTAACTTATTACGAAACAGAGTCTTATCTTATTTTCAACTCTCTCAGTTACATTGTAGTGTAATGGGTGGCTGGACCTAAATGATCATTACCGATACTAAATTCAGGTCAGACAGGATCATTTTGAATAAACTAGGCATTCACAGTTGTGTTACAGTCTGTCGAAAGTAAGTTTTTGCATTTCTGAGGTGATTTTATGGTTTACAATTCTTCCATGAATGTTTGCTGAATGAATAATACATGATAAATAAACCCTAGCTTCTTCTCTTGTCTTTTTAATGCTTTATTTCTTTTTACATGTGTGTTGGTACTTCCATTTTTCTGAACATGTTATATCCATTTCAGGTTGACAGAGTACCATAGTCAATCCCAGCAGTATGAGTATACAAAAAAGGAAAGCAACTCCAGAACATGAGTCCAGTTTGTCACAAGGCAGACTCCACAAATATTCAAACTGGGCCAGTTTAGATTTATCTGACAGCAAAGTCTTTGGGATATGATTGACGGGCATTTGAGTATCTGAAGAAATCCAGTGCCGAAAGAAAGGAAAACAAGAAAAGTCAAGAAAAAAGGTTGACCAGGTTATGAATTAATGCCAGCTTCCAAGTCTGTAAGGTTGCAGTGTTAACAACTGTGCCGACTTGTGTTAAAAACATGAAATCGCAAGAAAATTAAGCACATGCGAAGAGAGATATATTAAAGAGATGCAAACAAAATGCACCTAACTTTATGTATGTTCTCAAGACATTTAGCAAAAAATACAATTTAGTTGATTCAGTTTGACATTACAGGTAAAGCTGGAGCTGACTTTCTCTCTAAAAGAAATTCCAAGCAGTGAGACTCATATGTGATGCCATTGGGAGAGCAGACACTGGCAGCAAAGGCGTGACAACAAATACCATCAGCCCTCACTGGATCATCAAAGCGGAGGGGATGTATTTTAGATGGTGTAGCTCAAGGGTGACATTTGTGACATTAGTGGCACTTGTTAGTACATTTATATCAAATCTCCAGAAAACAGGGTTTGAATTCTTGCTGTGTGCCCAATGCCACTGGGATAGACTCCAACACTTGGTTTCAGGGTGGTTCAGTGAATGGATGGACGGATACAGAAGGCAAATTTCATACACAAATTCAACTGAAGGTGAGACTAAAGGACAACCATCTTTACTCATTGAAGGATGGGACATTTTCAAAAAATATAACACAAAACCTAACTGTTGCTTTTAATGGTGCATTTGCTAAGGGCAGAAAAGAGGTTTCATTTGAATAATATGTTAGACTTCATTGCCCATACTTGATGTCCACAGCACATACTCCTTCACCGACCAGAATTATTAAAAAAAAATTAAACAGGGCCCAGGTAAGTGATGACTTTGAGCCTTAACATTGAATAAACCAAAGGGTGAGAACTTAAGTTCAACGTATACATGGATGAGGCCCATTAAAAATGACTTGCCTGATAGGTTTTACATTTTTGATTCAGAATACTGAATGTTACATAATCAACATATGGGTCATAATAATATAAGTAAACTATTAAAGGTTTATTATTTTAAAGCTTGCTTTTCCTTGATTGGGTAGTACGTCAGTACAGTGTTTAGAACTCCTATCTTATACATCCATCATCCTAGGTTCAAATCTTAGACTTGGTTAATGACATTGATTCTTGCATGATTAGTAAACATCTGAGACTGGCAGATGACAATAAAAGTGGAGGAATGACAGTCACTGAGGAGGTAGCAAAAATAAATTTGAAAAGACCTGGCCAAGCTTCAGAACTGGGTGAACACTTGGAAACTGCAAATAAAAGTTCAAAAGTGCAAATTCCTACATGTGGGCAAAAGGTATGTCAATTACAAATACAAGATGGAAGACACTGTCCTAGAGGAAGCAACCTCTTAAAACGATTTAGGGCCTTATATGTTATCACAACATTTTCATCATCCAATTGATGCACAGAAGCAATTAAAAAGGCAATTAAAATGTTAGGTTATGTCATAAAAACTGTGGAAAATAAATCGAGGGATGTTATGCTTAAGACTATATAATGCAGTAATGAATCTACATGTGAAGTATTATGTGCAGTTCTGGTCAACACACTACAAGAAAAACAGCAGCACTTGAAGCTGTTCAGATGAGAACCACCAGGTGCATCCTGGGACTTAAGAACATGTCCTGCTCTGATAGACTCAGAGAGTTAAACCTGTTTAGTCTCGAGCAGAGGAGACCTAAACCAGGTGTTTAAAATTCTGAATGGCATTGATAAAGTAGATTGAGCGTAGTTCTTTCACCTTAAGACTGAATTAAGTCCTTAACGACACCAGTGGAAATGAAAAGGAACCGCATTTAGGACTAAAGCCAGGAAGCACTTCTTTACGCAAAGTATTGTGGGAATTTGGAACAAACTACTGAAACATGCAGTTAAAGTAGAAGCCTTGAAAACCTTTAAGAAGAATCTGGATGAGATATTGGGACAGCTGAGCTACTAGCTAGACAATCAAGTTTGATGGACTCAATGATCTCCTCTCGTTTCTCACATTTCTTGTGTTTTTATAGTCCTAGTCTGAGTAGAGTTTGCATTTTCTCCTCAAGTTGTCCTTCCTCGTCACCAAAGATGTGTAGTTGAAGTTAACTAGTGATTTCAAATCGGCCGAGTGTGGGTGAGTGCATCAGTAGGCCCGTCTGACTCCTTGTTTATTGCTGTTGCCGGACTTGTGCCCAGTGCTGCAGGGATGAGATCAGGAGGGTTTAAAGCATGTTACTTTATGAATTTTCCCTGTTTGCATTAAAAGTATACTGTATTTGTATCAGTTATTAAGTGTAATCTCCTGAATTGCATATAAATAAAATGTAAATAAAACATTAACTAAACTTTTGTGTGTTGTCTGTTATACAACCGATGTGTCAGTTTTTCATATTTTCTCACATCTTCAGTAAGCACCTCTTTATTTTGTACATGTCTTGTGTATGACTTTAAAGGACCTTCAGCCTTGTGGTAAAGTTAAATACAGGAAAGGGTGACGCTTCTCATCTGCTGACCACAAAGCTGCTGCTACAAAACACAAGTCCATTATCATATTGAAAATGAAAAAGAGGAGATGGATAAATAAATAATGCTACACTAAAAAGAAAAAAAAATCATAAAATCTATCATTTAAATTCTTAATTGATACTGCTGTTAGTTTAGTGGAGTGTACTTACTCTGGCAATGCCAGGGCAACTACTTTATGTTGGAAGAAAGGCTGCCAATATCTGAAGATAATGTGTCTTTGCTTTTTTGACTCCTTTAAAGTTTCCTGACATTTCTTGCATTATTTAGTTTGAGGTTCATTATCATCTGTGTGATCTAAAGCTCCCAACAGCCACTAATTCCACACCTTGCATTTCTAATGTCTCATTCACGACTTTGACGGTGGCTCTAAGGCAACAATTACATGCAAATCACTTAATGGTGTTACAGTTGCAAGAACAAAAAAGCTAAGATGAGCTGAGCCTGTATGAAAGGTATTTTACATGTGCAGTTTTTATAGTTATTCTGCTGTATGCAACATATACTGTATTAGATAGATAGATAGATAGATAGATAGATAGATAGATAGATAGATAGATAGATAGATAGATAGATAGATAGATAGATAGATAGATAGATAGATAGATCTAATACGAATGTACTGAAGTTGTCATGTTTGAGCATGATATATATATATAAATATACCGACTTTTATTTCTTGATTATCTTTTCGCACCTTTCTTCCCCTCTTTTCATTCTGTGGATTTTAAAAAAGGCTGCAAGGTCCCTGCATAAGATGTCTTCTTCTTCATAAGTGCAGCGAAGTGTTTCTGACGAAGGTTTTGTGTAGGTGCTGCCCAGTTCCCCCTCTGCTTCTTTGACTGGAATCAAACCTGCCGAAGTGTGCCCGTGCTGTGGGCACGGAGTCTCGGCTCGGGATACGGGTTTCCCTTCTTCCAGAGGGCATTATAATATGTCAGGTAATACACAGAGAAATGCAGCCTTTCTTATAAAATGTCTGCATTTCCTGCCACCTTCGTGTTTGCTGTGCCACCTTTTCGTTTTACAACCTTGGCTTGCACCCTTGTAGTATTTTTTAAAGATAGATAGATAGATAGATAGATAGATAGATAGATAGATAGATAGATAGATAGATAGATAGATAGATAGATAGATAGATAGATAGATAGATAGATAGATAGATAGATAGATAGATAGATAGATAAGGCACTATATAATAGATAGATAGATAGATAGATAGATAGATAGATAGATAGATAGATAGATAGATAGATAGATAGATAGATAGATAGATAGATAGATAGATAGATAGATAGATAGATAGATACTGTGGCACGCAGCTGGCGGTGGTACCCAGCCGGGATGCCCAGGAGGACCGGAGGAGGGCTTGCGCCTCCTCCAGACCACGAGGTGGCGACCGCCCTGGTTGCTTTGGGGGCCATGGGTACCAAGCTTTGAAACTCGACCCTGTAGGCGCCTGTGGTCACCACCAGGGGGCACCCCGATGCCTTGGCAGCCCTGGGCCTCAGCACTTCCGCCACACCATGAAGTGCTGGGGGGAAGAGAAGCAGGGACACCAGGAGTGCTTCTGGGGATGCAGCCGGCACTTCCGCCACACTGGGGCGTGTCGGTGGAGGATTGCCGGGAATCACCTGGAGCACATCCGGGTGCTTATAAAAGGGGCCGCCTCTCGTCATTCAGGGCTGGAGTCGGGTGAGGAGAAGGACGAGGTCTCTGGAGGAGGCAAGGAGGCGGTCTGAAGAGATAAGGCATTGTGTTGGCCAGGACGTTGGGGACTTTTGGGGGGTTTTGAGGTGCACTTGTGTAAATAATATGTATAATAAACGTGATGTGTCCGCCTGTCTTTGTCTGGGCCAAGCTCCACAATAGATAGATAGATAGATAGATAGATAGATAGATAGATAGATAGATAGATAGATAGATAGATAGATAGATAGATAGATAGATAGATAGATAGATAGATAGATAGATAGATAGATAGATAGATAGATAGATAGCAATTGTTGCGGCAACAGGTATGTCAGTTCAATTAATCAGTCAATCAATAAACAAATCAAATCATGTGACTGTCATAACATAAAATGTTCAAGTATAATTAAAATAATTAAAGGAGAATATAATTAGTTACTCAATTGATGATATATATTTGGAAGATAAAGGCCATTTAGAAAAACTTTATAGTCCTCATTTCAAAGGAACACTTTAAATTTGAGAAATATTCAGGCAAAGCACCTGACATAGAGGTGCAGACAAAGCATTAAACTAAACACAAGAGCTATTTGTTGGCCATTACTGTTTCAATGAAGCCAACTCCCTTTCCACACCTGCCTCAGAGTACCTAAAATGCTAAAACTGTTTAGAAAGAACCTGAATTATGCAAGATATGGCTTACAGATTATTTGACATATACTTAACAGTTACTGGAGTGTGCATCATTATCCAGATTTTATACCTGTTGCTTGTTCAAAATGTTACATTTTATTAAAAGTAAGCCACAGCCAACTACTTCCTCTAAAAACCCATTCAAAGACAAACCCATTTTACATAACGTATAAACACACCCTGCTCCTTCCTGTGGCTGCAATTTGACAGTAAGCAGATTTTTTCTCAAAAACTAATTAACTCATTCTATTATGGGTTTGTGTAGCACATGAGTCTCGGTGGTCACCATCGCTGGATTTCACACTATCCACAATCAGTCGCACTTGGGGCCAGAGTGGGGTCTCCATTCAAAAGAACTTGCTTGTCTTTGAGAATTTAGAGGAGAGTACCTCAAATAAATCCACACAAATATAAGCAGAACCTGTAAACTCCACACATACAATGTCTGGGCCAAAGTTTAAAATCCGACCCCTGACTATATTAAAATTCATTTGGTTTTTAGTGTGGGTAAGGTCACTTCCAAATTTAGTAACTGAGTGCAGTTAAAGCAGGAATCAACGTAGGAAACACTCGCTCACAACGGGTCAGTATCAACTCTCCAACTCACTTAACACGCACGTTTGGGACGGGTGAACAATACTGGAGTAAAAACACACACAGACATGACGAGAATAAGTCAATTCACACAGAGTGTCCACGGGATGAAATCTGAACAAGCTTTCTGGAGCTGGTAGGCAGCAGCGCTATCCACCATCCCACCCTGGAGGAAGATTATGAATTGTTTAAAATCCAGAAAATAAAAATCTATTGACACAAGCCGGGATAGATGTTATGTGGAAAAGATTAATCTTTACTTAAAGCAATCCTCCCCATTGCTTCAATGGTGTTGACAGGCTGTGAATATTTAGAAGCCTGCACACAAGAACGGTCGCTTTAGTACCGACATTGCAAAAAAATGATGGCGTTCACGTCCAGACAGATGAAAAGTACAGTGCAACACTTCTGCTTTGTGCATAAAGAGTTTTTTGTAATTGCACCGGTAAATGTACATTTGGGTTGCACATATTTTTAATTGATTATTTTCCTTATATATTATGGATTTCATGTTTTTCAATGGTCATTTTTTAGTTGGTTTAAGCAGCAGGAATTCAAGCAGCACTGAAATAAAAACATCTCTACAAGTATCAAAATAAAGATTTCAGAAAAAGTCCAGAGAACCAAATGGTGGTGCTCCATGGCTGAGGGGGACCACTGTTAAGACCGTGAGAGTTCTGTATGATGTTTGATTTAGTACGTTTAAAGGAAACAGCATAGAGCAGTAAATATTTTGAACAGGTCGCTTTTGTCACAGCCACAGTTTCCTGTCGAGATTGCAGCCTCCTGTGAGCAAAGGAAGTGAAATGTACACGAATAAATTAAACCTGCTTAAGGTACTATAAGCCTTCATGTGCTGAAAGTCAAATGATATAAAATAATTAATGTAGTTTTACAGTTGGAAGTTGACCTATTTCAAGGGGTGCTGAGACTCCTTACAAACTCGAACATCTTTTACGTGAAAGGATACCCAACCACTTTGGTCTCTTTGAGAAGTTGTAATCAAACTACCAAATCACGATAATTAATGAAGCACATGGCTTTATTACAGAAGGGTTTTATCTTCGTGACCATGTCAAAGACATCAAGGGGTGGTGCAAAAGACACAAAAAAAATGAACACAGGCCATCGATATCGTGAATCCAGAAGAATCCGGGAGATGCAGCTGACTCAAAATAAGGCTGTCTATTAATTCATCATCTATCTCAATGAAATAGTGTAAAACTATTCAGCTGCTCATTCTTAAAAAAAAAAAAAAAGAAGTCCGTATTTATTAAGGCGCTCATTGTTAACAGTGGAGCACAGATGAAAAAAGATGCATTTATTCACTGTTAAGTAACTGCTACTACAAACACTCCAAATGCACAAACTGAAAACTAGATACGGTTTTTCTTTTTAATCTGCACAGCTTTGATTCTTTCAAACAGAATAACAAATTTCCTCCGACGACAAGCTTGACTATAAATGAACTGAAGAAATTATTAACGAAAGTAATTAATCACTCAGTCTACAGTTTAAGTGGATTTGCACTAGGGACAGCAGCTGTGTTTACCATATCATCAACGTGCTGGAAACTTAATGGAAAGTAGAATAAGGAACAATATATGTTGCATGAAATAATAATGAAAGGTAAAAGGAACTTTTGACCGACATGTGGGAACTTTCCTTTTTCACATAATGTATATGTATAACCCATACAATTTTCTAAAGTGATCATGCGGTAAACAGCTTCATAAGGCAAGACACTGTGGCCCGATGGAGCTAGACATGAAACCAAAAGCTTATCGATTTAAGTCCTGAAACTGGCCGACTGTCTTATCGTACATCACACAAGATGAATATCAGTTTGTCTGCTAACTGTCTGGATTACAAGATTATTATGTACAGTATGTAAAGTCCCCTGCAAGGAGCCGTATAACACCTACCTGACTAATCCACCAATATACAGTACATTTGTGGATTAAAGTCAGAAAAGCATGATGGATGGTAAGACAAGTTACTAATTAATAAATGACCTCTTCAACTGCCTGCTGGCTGTTAAAATACTGAAACTAACTTACAGGGTGTTGATATTGTCCTATGAACAGATACTGCAAAAATGGTGTCTTTGTTTAAGACTACACACCCCATTAAAAGCTCATCGTTTGCTCATCTTTTCTAGCGTTATTCTATAACTGGAGCCTGTTCCTCTAGACCCCTCCTCCAGGCATACAGCAGACCAACAACCTCCACCAATCACTGGCGATCAAATTATCACTCCCACCAGAAGCATTAGTCACGTCAGCATGGCTACAGGTTCTGGAGAACTCTGCTTTATCTTTTCCAAGAAATCTCGACTAGGATTTTTAGTAAGTATTGAGCTTGCATCAAGTTTCTGAATTCGATGAAAAAGGCAAATACGTAAATACCAAGTAATAATAGTTTAATACAACAATTTAGTCTACATTACTGCCCCTGCATCACATCTAGGAGACCCAGGCGTCTTGAGGTGATTATAATATTGTTTTTGCCGGTTGCTGCACCCTTCACTATGATTAGGAGCTACTTTTAATTTCCTTCAGTTTCATCCAATATTTAGGTTTTGTGAATATACAGGGTGATCCAGATCTAACTTTGTAATTATTGCATTGCATTGCATTAAAAGTTGCATAGTTAGATCCGGACCACCCTATATGTGCAAGAGTGACACAGTTGCACATTAGTTAGTGCTGCTGCCTTTCTGCACCACTGTCTCTGTATACAAAACAGAAAAGAAAATCAACTGCAACTGGATGGATGGACAGAAGATTTGAGAATGGATGGGCACATTTTCCATTTTATAATACAAATGTAAGGTTGGATTCTGTCTTGTGCCTGGTGCCTGTGGGGATAGACACCAGCCCTGTTACACTTCTAACACTGAAACAGGCCGGGTTAACACATGGCCTAATTTTATTTTCAGATTTATAAATATTTTAGCCAAATATGTATTTTACACTTCAATTAATATACTACTTTGGGAATACTTAAAAAACAGCTTAAGTCAGGAGTCCTTGTCTCCAGTCCTTACGGACAGCAGTGCCTACTTGTAGCCAAGCTATCACAAACTGCATGAAACTAATTGTTTGATTAATTAGAAACATTTACCACTTCTGCAAGCCACAGATTAACATCCCTAAGGCTCACATGCTCCTGGCCATGCTTAATCAATCAATTGAAATTAATTAACCCGTTGATCGCTTTTGATACGTCAACCCTTCATATGCACAACTCCCCCCACCACCACCACCACACACTTCCTTAGTCTGTCTCAGCATTTCTAACCTGGTTTTGAGCTTTACAGGCCATATTTTATTACATAGTGTATTTAAGCCTGATTTATTTGATATTGCAATAAGCACCTCTAATTAGCATACTTGTGGAATCCATCCATACATTAATTTTCTATCAACTTTTCCAGTTTAGGACCATGGGGTGCTGGTGTCTGTCCCTGGAACTCTGCATGTTAAGCTGCCAATCATTCCATTGCAAGGCAGACTCACTCATATCACAGCAATTTTTAAGAATATGTACATCTTCAGGATATTAAAGGCTAACTGGAGTACCTGGAGGAAAGTCTACACATGCATAGGAAAAGTATCCAAACATATGAACATACAAAATTTGACAAACGAAAGAAGACCATTCAGTCCATCAAGCTTGTTTGTTTAGCTAATAGGGTAGCTAAGCCCTTCCAATCTTCTTACAGGTTCTCAAGGTTTCTGCTTCGGCAGTTTGTTTCAGAGTCCAGCTACTCTTTGTGTAAAGAAAGTTTGAGTTTTAAATGCACTGCCCCTTAATTTCCACTGAGGTCCTCAAATATGTAATTCACCCTTAAGCTGAAAGAATTCTGCTAGATCTACCTTATCAATGCTTTTATGGATCTACTTTATCAACATCACACACGCTCTCACAAGTGCCGACATGAATTTTTCTCTGGGTGTCTTGTTATGTTTAAGCAAAAGTAAATGATGACTCTAAGTAGGTCGCATGTGAGTGAGTGAGTGTGTGCCCTTGTGTTGGACTGGCATCCTGATCCCATCCACTTGCTTCCTTCCATTTACCTGATGCTACTGGGATGGACTCCAGCTCCTTGATGTAAAAAGCAGGTTGAAAAATGCATGAACCGATGCAGAAGTATTTTGATTAATAATGCAACTAGAAGCATAAGGCTTAAAAGAACGCCAGCACACCCTGTGAACGCTGGAGGACTTCAGCAGCTAAAATCCTCAATCATTGACTTTCTAACCACAACCTGAGGCCCATTCTTGGTGTTCCTTTTACCTGGAATTACTCTGAGCAGGTTTGCTGAAGAGCAACTTCTGCCATTGCAAAGAGTGTGCATGCAAACAGTCCTACATCAAATGTGTATGTGTACAAATGTTGAGGCACTCTTGACTAGGACAGCATGTCTCTGGACCGTGAAAAGAATAGGTGATGTGAAATAACTGCATCTAACATATTTTATTGAGTTCTTTCATGCTTTCTTGTTGTTCATTTTAGAAAAACAAAACAAAACTATATAATCCAGTCAGTCAGTCATTGTCCAACCTACTATATCCTAACACAGGGTCACGGGGGCCTGCTGGAGCCAATCCCAGCCAGCACAGGGTGCAAGGCAGGAAAGAAACCCCGGGCAGGACGCCAGACCACCACAGGGCACACATACCCACACACCAAGCACACACTGGGGACAATTTAGGATCACCAATGCACCTAACCTGCATGTCTTTGGACTGTGGGAGGAAACCCACACAGACACGGGGAGAACATGCAAACTCCACGCAGGAAGCAAACCCAGGTCTCCTTACTGTGAGGCAGCAGCGCTACCACTGCGCCACCCCTATATAATCCAATAATCAAAAATTAAAAAAAAATCTAATTACTGTCTAGAAAGGGTAGAAACCAATCACCTTCAGTTTTGAAATGTACACCAAACCTTGAGCAGCAAGCAATGACCAAAGTATACAAATTAAGACAACCCTCACATCTTTAACAAATAAAAGATGGGAGCTTCTTTACCTCTCTATTTTATTTGTTTTTTTTTGTTAGAGACCAAAAGTGGTGGTTAATTTGATCAGATTTTGTATTTCCAGAATTTTTGTTCCATATTTTTAAAGTTGGTATACCTTCTTAGGTATACTTTGTTACAGAACAGGACAGAATCTTGGATCATCTAGCATTTTTGGAAAATACTAAAACATCTAGACGTCTAGGAGATACTTTTATGAAAACACACAATTTAAAAAAACAAAAAAAGTTGCCCAGTACCAGTTTACAGCAGAAAAACCAGTCTCGTCACTAAATGAGTCAGTGCAGGTACAGAAATACTTGATTACAACTTTGGAGCCTAAATGTGCACCTACGGGCATACTGATAGATAGATTTAGATATGAAACTGACCTAAATTAAAAATTACAGCCATATTAAAAAAAATAAAGTCTATCGATACATAGGTAGATTTCGATTTAGATTGGAAACAGACCTAAATTGACAATTACATTACAATTACAGCCATATTAAAAAACATAAAGTCTATCGATACATACGCAGATTTCGATTTCGATTGGAAACAGACCTAAATTAACAATTACATTACAATTGCACCCATATTAAAAAACATAAAGTATATCAATACATATGCAGATTTCGATTTAGATTGGAAACAGACCTAAATTAACAATTGCATTACAATTACAGCCATATTAAAAAACATAAAGTCTATCGATACATACGCAGATTTCGATTTCGATTGGAAACAGACCTAAATTAACAATTACATTACAATTGCACCCATATTAAAAAACATAAAGTCTATCAATACATATGCAGATTTCGATTTAGATTGGAAACAGACCTAAATTAACAATTACATTACAATTGCACCCATATTAAAAAACATAAAGTCTATCGATACATACGCAGATTTCGATTTAGATTGGAAACAGACCTAAATTAACAATTATATTACAATTACAGCCATATTAAAAAACATAGTCTATCGATACATACGCAGATTTCGATTTCGATTGGAAACAGACCTAAATTAACAATTACATTACAATTGCACCCATATTAAAAAACATAAAGTCTATCAATACATATGCAGATTTCGATTTAGATTGGAAACAGACCTAAATTAACAATTACATTACAATTGCACCCATATTAAAAAACATAAAGTCTATCGATACATACGCAGATTTCGATTTAGATTGGAAACAGACCTAAATTAACAATTGCATTACAATTACAGCCATATTAACAGACTTCAGCCTATGGATGGATAGATAAATTGTAAATGTAAGTGTTATACACATACATGTAGCACCAGCTTGACATTTAAGGTGCACTGTTATCAAGTACACATGATTTTTTATCTACAAGACACGGCGATTAAAAATAAAAAATGAATATTTATGCAAAGTGTAAAGCTATTTCAGTCAAATCTTTTTTGAAATGATCTTGGCATCATCCTTCTTCATATGCTGCCTTAACATTCATGTGTGAAATGTAATAAGACTCCAAGCTGCTCACAGTAATGGTGTCTGCTTTTGTGTACTGAAGCCTTTGTACCACAATAAGACAAAGTGTAGTTAAATTCGAATTTCCAATTACTGTAGCACACCAAAGGGTTTCCTTTGCACTCTATCTTGGTACAATTACATCCGCCTTCCGTCTTGAAAGCTTAATAAATAAGATTCACTACCAGATTTATTTTGGTCTGACATATAAGGAAGAGTTTCACTGTACTCTGTGCACATGACAAAAAAACCCTGAACTTGATTAAAATAGCGTTTCCTATTTTGTGCATGTTTTTATTAGGCTTACTATAGAAATAAGTCATTTGCTGAAGATGTGTGCCACTGAAGTGCGCAGTAATCCAGATCGTGATACTTTGTGAGTTAATATCTGTACTCTACATGAATGTAATATTTCACTCCTGTTTTAAATAGAAACTGATGTGTTTAAATTTTGGTATTTGGAATGGTAGTATTTGCTTTGTTAGGTGTTGTGTGATTGATAATGCCTGTTATGTAAGACAATACATAAAACAGACTTGTTGATGTTCATTTTCGGTACTGTTACTTTGTAAAATGTATCTTTTTGAAAGACAAGAACAGGCTTACAAAAGAGAGCTTAAAGAACTGCCACTAGATGGTGAAATATTTCTTTTTTTTCCATAGCACACATACACTTATTTTAGCCCTTAAGAAATATAAGCAAGAAGATATTCTTTTTATTAAACGTTTAAGCAAGATATTTGGTTGGAAATGCTGTTCTCATATATACTGTACCTTAAATGGTGAAAAATAAATGTTATAGAAAAAGGAAAAAAAAAAAGAAAAGAGAGTCCATTGCAAGAAGTAATTCTGGCAAAAACATGTCAAAGACTGTAAACCGAGCAAAGGGTGATGGTAGTGGGGGGTATGGCATTCACACAGTAAGTCTGGCTCCAGTATAACTGAAACCAGGCCTTCTCATATAACCAGTCCAATCTGTTTTGATTTGTAAGAGCCGTCTCTCTCTCTCTCTTTTCAAGCCGAAAGGATCTTTAAGAAACACAACAGCCCTGCGTGCATTTTAAAGAGGAAGACTCCGTTGGCAAAATCTACAACAACAAAAAAAACTGTTTTTTTTTCAGAAACTAAAGGTCTTTTTTTATTTATTTGTTTGTTTGTTTTGGTGATGCTAACGAAAAAAAAAAAAAACCTGACAAACATCTGCTTCTGTTTGAAATTATTCTTAAATACGTTCAGCTCTCCTTTCAAAAGCAAAATAAAATGTTGTGTGCTACTGTACTGTCAATAATCTGATCGTTCCTGTGCCTACAGAACATGCACAAGTTTACTGTGGCATCCTTGAGATTTCTGCCTGGATAAGGCATCCACTAAAAGAAATACATGAAAAAAAAAGATATGGTATAGAATAACAAGCAAAAAAGGTGAAGCTGCAAGGAATGTTTGAGGTGCCCCACACTAAAGCCTTTTCATCAAACAAAAAATGTAAGGGCTAAGGTCAACCTTATAGAAGGAGAGAGACAATGAAAAATAACTAGAAAAACCTCTCTGTCAGAGAGACCTGTGATTCTTGGCATTGTTTCAGTCAGATGAAAAGATGCACTGCAAAAAAATAAAATTGCATTAGTTAAGGTTTCTGCTCTGTTTTTTTTTTTTCTTTTCATTTTAGAAGATTTAAATTGTAGCTTCTATATGCAGGGTGGTTTGTGTACCTGTGGCCCCTTTCTCAATATTGTGGGGCACACAATAGTCAAGAAACCTTTCACAAGAGGAAAATTAATTTTTCTGATCGAAACTCTGCAATAAAAATGTAACGCTTCAGTATTCGTCTATTGATAGATTCAGGTCAGCATAGGGATGGAGTCAACGACATGCTCAAAGCAGGAAAGAAAGGTGCGATTGTTCATATAGTGTATTTCATGGAGGACTTCATCATACACTGTATGTATGTATGTATGTATGTATGTATGTGGATAAGTTCAAATAATGATATTTATATGTGAAACATAAGGATGGTGGCAGTAGGGAGCACTGCTGCCTCACAGCTTTAGAGGTCTATGCTTGGTCACTGTGTGGAGTTTGTATATTCTCTACATTCTCTTTAGATCTCGAAGATATCCATGTAGGGTTAGTTGAAAATAAATTGGACTAGTGGTGTGTGTGTGTGTGTGTCTGTGTGTGTGTGTGTGTATTCCATTGTGCATCCCTTAACGTCATGTACTACAAAGAACTACTAGTCTTTGTGTGTTTGGTCTGAACAGACCAGCAGTGACTATTTATAATATACTGTACTCTATATTGTTACGAATATGCATCTATAGCCACAGTATATATGTACAGTATATACATATACAGTTCACATATAGAGAATAACATTTTATTTTGTTTATAATAATTATGATTATGCATGCATGTTTGAGTGCACATTTCTTCTTTCAGCTCTAGAATCTAAACCACTTGTTTAGCTGCATTATGGCCGACCTGAGCATCACAAGTTCTAGACCTTTAAACCAGGAGGGCACCGGACCTGTTACAAATATTATGTATATGGGAAACATTTATATACAGGGTTAGTCAAATGATCTGAAAGACTTCAACACTAAATTACAAATGAACAACAATTCTAACTGTGTCATCCTGTAAAAGAACTGCTCAGGATTTACTCTTTCATTTAATACCACTCTTGTCCTAGTAGCAACTGTACTTAATTTGTAATTATTTTGTTTTAAATTTGCTTGTAGTATTTTTTAAAGATAGATAGATAGATAGATAGATAGATAGATAGATAGATAGATAGATAGATAGATAGATAGATAGATAGATAGATAGATAGATAGATAGATAGATAGATAGATGTGAAAGGCACTATATAATAGATAGATAGATAGATAGATAGATAGATAGATAGATAGATAGATAGATAGATAGATAGATAGATAGATAGATAGATAGATAGATAGATAGATAGATAGATAGATAGATAGATGTGAAAGGCACTATATATAATAGATAGATAGATAGATAGATAGATAGATAGATAGATAGATAGATAGATAGATAGATAGATAGATAGATAGATAGATAGATAGATAGATAGATAGATAGATAGATGTGAAAGGCACCATATAACAGATAGACAGATAGATCTGCGGTGGGTTGGCGCCCTGCCCGGGATTGGTTCCTGCCTTGTGCCCTGTGTTGGCTGGGATTGGCTCCAGCAGACCCCCAAGACCCTGTGTTCGGGTTCAGCGGGATGGAAAATGGATGGATAGATAGATAGATAGATAGATAGATAGATAGATAGATAGATAGATAGATAGATAGATAGATAGATAGATAGATAGATAGATAGATAGATAGATAGATAGATAGAGATTCTAATTTCTACGTAGATCAATCAGGTTTGAGAGTCTTGTGCTATTTTACATAAAGGCTGTATTTATTTATTTCTGTATGTATGTGTGTGTTGATCCCGCTTCATTCTGACTCGTACACATATACAAACACAAACCAATACACTGTATACTGTATATTATTATCATTTGAATGCTTCTTCATGCACCTTGCTGGTCTTCTCTTAGGTATTTGCTCTTCTAACAAGGGTCTAGCTGTCATGAGAGTGGTTTTAACTAACACATCTTATGTTAACAGAGTCAGTAGAAACCATCAAGTGCTGTGACTAGAGAGAGCTGCATTTGAATTAATTACATGTATATTCTTTCATAGTGTACAGAATATTGTAATGAGCACCAGCTGTTTTAAGCGTCCAACCCCAACTGAGGCATTAAACGTGCTTATTTCTCTTTCTTTTCCTAAAACAAACATTTGTAGCATAATTGAGTTGAATGCTTATTACTATGCAAAAAAATATTAATTCTCAGCATTGAAGCAGCCTATTGGAGGCTGCGTTGCTCAGGTGTCTGCCTTAGCTAGTATTTCATGCACTTACTGCTTTTCATAAGCTGTCTGGTGCTGAACGTCCAGAGTGGACTGCGTCACCTCATCTCTCTATTTTTTTTTTTTTTTTTGTAAAGTGTCTTGAACACTAAACAATATTTTTGTTTACAGTACGTGGACCACGTGAAGCAAGACATTGCAGGTCCAGGCATCAATCAAATGCAGTCGAGATGCGCTCCTTCACTTAAGGACATTTTCCCAGCTTACTTGTGTTACCAAGGGGTAGTTTAAACTAGCCGAGCTGACTCGGGTAGCGAGGAGCCTGCAGCAGGAGGTGTGTTCCATGAGTCGTCATGTTTGCTGAGGTTTTTTTTTCCCAGTCACACATTACGCCATGAGGGTTTTTCCTCTTCACTTCCTTCTTGCCACAGAAAGTCACTCCACCGTAACTAACCAATCGCAAATGGTTTTGAAGCAAATACACAGTCAGTCCAAACTTTCTTCTGTTACTTAAATATAACTTGTAGCCTTAAACTTTCAAATGCATGGCTTTGTTAGTGCAGTTTGGGCCTTGATGTTCTTTGTGGTTTATCTATGAAAGGCACTGTATGAAATAAAGATGTCAGTATGTATGGTACATTTGTTATAGCTTATAAAGCTCTAAAAACGGCAGAAAACCCTCTTTTTAAACGTGGCTTAGTCCTTAAAAAGAAAGACAACTATCCCTCAGGGTAGCAACATTTTTGTTTCTACTTAACTCCCCATTTGTCCATTTGAATTTATCTTTTACAAAACTTTCGTAAATATGCCTTGAGTGACAGGACCTTATCAAATTCAAGTCTGAAACCACATGAAGTAAAAATGACTACAAAAAAGTCTGTAATTGAACAAATAACTGTGTTGATTGTCTCACTTGTGTCCATCTTATGCTAATTTATGTGCTCTGGCTTATCTGGTCCTCACGTCCATTTATGGCTTGTTGTGATTGTTTGTCCATTGTGATATTCAAAGTTATTCAAGTGACTGTCAGGGGGGTTTGAAAAATGCAGAAGACCTCCACACCTGCTAGAAAGGCCTGGAGGATCTATGAGGTGATGCCTCAGCAAAGAATCTATAAATCTAAGGCAGGTTTGAATTAAGAAATGTTGCCATACCATTTCCAAAACCTGCTTAAGCAAGGTCACTGGGGGGCTGAAGCCTATCCCAACAAGCATAGGTTGTAAGGCCGGAACAATCCTTGGACAGGGCTCCCGTCCATTGTAGGGTGAACACACTCACATACAGTACGCCTCACACACACACACTAGAGCCAAATCGGCACCAATCCATCTAACTTGCATGTGGGAGAAAACCCAAGCAGACACGGGAAGTACATTACAAACTTCACACAGGGAGGACCCAGGACATGAACCCTGGTCTCCTTACTGGAAGACCACCACGGATTCCGGAGGTGAGTGGTGAGTTGGGAACAATGCATTATAAAAACACAAAAGGGGAAGCAAAGTAATTGTGTGATTTGAGCTGTAAAGACACATCAAAGTGTGTGGTTTCAAACAGACTCCTGCCTAAGTTCTTTGTTTCTGTGTACCCCATTGCCCCCACTGGTATACGTTAACAGAAACTGCCAGTCTTTGGAAGTTTTGATGGGTACAGGCTGGCAGCACATTATAGGAAGCCACAAGGTCAGCTAGTTCAATTGAGAAACTCACATCGTGTGAATAGAGAGTAGACGCTTCAGTACCATGCCAATCACTGAGGTGGTCTTCCAAAATAATCAGAGGCATTATTACTACACCAAGACACGAAAGACAGATTTTAGACGGGAATGAAACAATGAATGAACATGCCTTTAATGGTGTACAACATTACCTTCACCTTGAAATTGGGCAGATGGCCAAACGTTTATTTATTTATTTTTTCTTTGCAAAAAAGATAGCTGGGCACGGTTTCTTGGGACGACTGTGAAGGGAATTAGCTATGAGGATCCAGAAAAATCACCCCTAAAGAAAATAAGATGCTTTGTTACTCTGATGTATCTCCCTGTAAAGTGTACAAACAGCATGGGTGGTCTACCTGCTTCACTTGGCCACTCTGAATGATATAATCATAGCAAAATGAAAACTTTGATATAATTAAGGGTGGAGCAACGCAACCATAGAAAAAACTTTAACATCTGTAATTTTGGTAGAGGTATGCCTTTTATCTAGAGATTACCTTCAATTTATGCCAGGTGTGTCAAACACCTTCTCATTTAGGCAAACGAAATGCCAGCTTGAAGCCTCAGAGCTCCTCCAGCGATCAGTGAGGCCTACAGTTAATCGTGGCTGTGCATTTACTCCATTTTTTGTGTTTTTGTTTCTGCATTTAGGGCTTTTTAGGTGCCTTTCATGATGTCTGCGGGTAAACGTGCTTCGGTTATTCAAAGAATAGATTGAGGAGGTGCAAAGCTTTCAGCGCATTCTAAAGTGTACTATTAAATTCAATTCTTCTGTTCATGTGGTGCCCTTTACATTTTCATTTTGAACATATATGTTTCCAAAATTTGAGTTCCTTGAACACCTTAAGAGTGAATGGATCATTTTTAGTCCGTGTGTCCCTTTGACAATGAGGTCTACAGTTAGCCACATTAACGCCAAGGCAGCTCTTCAAACCCTTTAATCCTTGCCATGCCAGCAACTGAGGTGAGAACTTACTGTAGGTACATGCCAAATTTGTTGTAGGTACACCAGTTTACACATTATTGATATGTGCCAGTCAGTTTAAAAGCCAGATAGGATTTCAGACAATACTACAAAAGACTCTTATCTACCAGCCCACGTCACAGACAACTATGAAAGTACCTGACAGTACAATGGACTTCTAAGAATTCAAAAGGCAGTGCCTTAAACAACAAAGAGTTTACCTGTCACTGTCAAAAAAGAGCAAAAGTATAGGCAAAAATAAGTTTATTGTCATGATTTCAGCCACCAAACTTTACACTAGTTAATACAGTACAAGTATACTCTCCACTAATATATCGATTTGAGACAAATCAAGGAACTAACCCTTCATCTACATGAATTCCTACCAAGCTGAATTAGCATCAGCAGTAAACCTGGTTGGAGGACATGCTACTAAACTTACTACACAATATACCCTGCTATGTGATGCTACTAAAAATTTCCAACGACGTTTCACTATGCAGCTTTTTGCTGGGAAATACGTCAGTGATCTCAAACAAAAAAAAAAAGGTGAAAACGTCTTGCAGTCAAACATGAACACACATTCTTGTGAATATGGCATTTAACCGAACTATTATGTGCGCACTTAATGCTAAGGGTAAAAATTCAGAAAAGTATTTTACAGGATAGTATAGTAAATTAAACAAAGTTAACAGAGACAAATGGAAGGAGTGGCGGACATCAGAAGCTGCGAGGCTTTACGCACATCGTTCTAGGTTGATCCGGTGCTGCTCTAGTTTGCTACTGACAAAGCCCTGCAAGAAGTGTTTAAAGTTTTCTTTTTTTTTCAGAAAGAAATGATGAAAATTATGATGATCCACCTCATTGCTCTTCCTCCAATTAAGATAATGTCTACCTTGAAACCTCCAACCACAACATGCACTGTTTGTCTACTTAAGGTGAGAAAAACTGGGTCACAGTTTAGCTTAGGTAGCCATTAAAAACAAGCCATTCACGCTCTATACAAACACTTTTTGTACTATCGTTTTAAATATATCACTCTTATTTCGCCTTGTTTGATATCATGATAAAAAGGCTTACAATGTATCTGGCAATTATTAATTTACCAGTGCACTGTATTCAATTTCCATTTTAGGTTAAAATGAATGTTTAGGCTGCGGTGGGTTGGCACCCTGCCTGGGATTGGTTCCTGCCTTGTGTCCTGTGTTGGCTGGGATTGGCTCCAGCAGACCCCCGTGACCCTGTGTTTGGATTCAGCGGGTTGGGAAATGGATGGATGGATGAATGTTTAGGGAAATTAACATTAACAACATTTTTAATTCTTTCTTTGTTTTGGGAGAAATAGACCAACCAGCTATGGTCCATATTAGTGTGCAATAGTGGGGATTGCCTGTGATTTATTTTATTTAGTCTGTTCATTATGTCCTTCACTCTGGCAGAACGACCATCCATTTTATATAAGTAGGCAGCTCTTGGCAAGCAGTAGTAAAATGTAACAAATTTAATTGTATTTGACACCTAAGCGTTAGGTTAATATTTGCGTATTTTCTACTCATCAAAATGTCCAGTTTATGAACCTGCCTTTCCATCACAGATCCCAGCAAAACCTTGCAAGAACCAGCCTTGCTATTGGATCACAAGGCACACATACGCACACACCGCCACTCACTAATGACACAAGAACTTAGAGTCCTCAAGAGTTCTGGCCTTGGCCACCTGGACAGAGTTTGCACATTTTCACTGCGTCATCAAAATTTCTCCTCCTTCATGCAACTTGGAGAGTATAAACTAATGTAAGGTGTAGGTGTAAGTATGAATGGGAAAGTCACTGGTTTCCAATGACCCTGAAATCAATAAGAAGCTTGACAAATGCATGGACAGATGGATGGTGCGTATCATTGGAATGTTAGATGTGACCATAGTTTATGAAGAAATGCACACACAAGGAGTACGGGCAAAGTCCACCGGGATCGTAACCAGGCAAGGAATCAAATCCAAGCCCAAGGATTGTGAGGCAGCCACACTAACCAATACAACTCGGAGTCCTGCCATGTGCAAAAGTTCGCTGATGACACTGCTATCGTGGGCTGCATCAGGAATGGGCTGGAGGAGGAGTATAGGGACCTAATCAATGACTTTGTTAAATGGTGTGACTCAAACCACCTACACCTGAACACCAGCAAAACCAAGGAGCTGGAGGTGGATTTTAGGAGACCCAGGCCCCTCATAGACCCAGTGATCATCAAAGGTGACTGTGTGCAGAGGGTGCAGACCTATAAATATCTGGGAGTGCAGCTGGATGATAAATTAGACTGGACTGCCAATACTGATGCACTGTGCAAGAAAGGACAGAGCCGGTTATACTACCTTAGAAGGCTGGCGTCCTTCAACATCTGCAATAAGATGCTGCAGATGTTCTATCAGACAGTTGTGGCGAGCGCTCTCTTCTACGTGGTGGTGTGCTGGGGAGGCAGCATTATGAGGAAAGATGCCTCACGTCTGGACAAACTGGTGAGGAAGGCAAGCTCTATTGTTGGCATGGAGCTGGACAGTTTAACATCTGTGGCAGAGCGAAGGGCGCTCAGCAGGCTCCTATCAATTATGGAGAATCCACTGCATCCACTTAATAGTATCATCTCCAGACAGAAGAGCAGTTTCAGCGACAGACTGCTGTCACTGTCCTGCTCCACTGACAGATTGAGGAGATCGTTCCTCCACCACACTATGCGACTCTTTAATTCCATCCGGGGGTGTAAACGTTAACATTTAACATTATACATAGTTATTGTCTGTTTTTCACCTGCATTATTATCATTCTTTAATTTAATATTATTTATTGTATCAGTATGCTGCTGCTGAAGAATGTGAATTTCCCATTGGGATTAATAAAGTATCTATCTATCTATCTATCTATCTATCTATCTATCTATCTATCTATCTATCTATCTATCTATCTATCTATCTATCTATCTATCTATCTATCTATCTATCTATCTATCTATCTATCTATCTATCTAACCATTGCACCAGTGGGCTGCCCCAAATTTGTTTAAATGACCTAAACACACGCACTGGTTTATCACCTAGTGATGTGTTCCAGACATCAGTAAACTTTTACTTGCGTTATAGACAACTGTTGAACAAGTTTGCCAATGGGAACCCTGAAATAGTAAAGGGGTAACCAGTGAGTAGTCCCAGAAAAACATGAGATTCTCTGCCTGATGCATTGAGCTTACCCAGCAGCCCTATAGTGTTGATCGCTTGACTTATCACTCATTGGATATTGACGTTAAGATCAGGACATTCACCACTCACTCCTATTAACACCTCACAGGGGCAACATAAGGGAAGTGCAATTGTTACTTATGTTTATTTCCATCTTTAATGTGTCCAGTGTGGCCATCGCTAAGGTATCCTCTGATTCTCACCACGTACGCCACTCAACGGCCACTTAACAGGATAATACCTTCCCTTCAAAGAATGCTTTGTGATTTTGTTAAAACACAAAAAAACTTACACCAACCCGGTTTACTTATTCACTTTTAATCAGCTGTAACATATACATGCACAAAACGACTTTCTGAACGCACATTTACTAACAACTGGAGGTGAGTTCAAGTTTATTGTCATGTCTACATAGTGAAATGAAATTCTCACTTGTGTGGCTCCCCAGAAGGGTGACAGTGATGCAATACAAAATAAAATGGTGTAAACTCAACATGAAAAATATCATACAGTGCAGCCTATATGTTTGAAATGAATAAAATGTTCACACCATGTAGGCAGAAAAAGGACTCGAAGGAAGCAAACAGGAGCCGTCATCTGTCTGATTATTGATCTATCAAGCATTCTCTCCACAATGACACCCTTTTCCAGCCATTAAAAATACAACCGTGGTTGAGAAGACATCGGCTATCCTCCAAAGCCTCTAGATGAAGTATTTAAAAAAAAAAAATAAAAAGAGAGAATAATGGGCACAGTTTCGAAACATAAAGGAGTTAACTCTGCTTGGAATTATGTCTCTAAGGAGATGATAGCTGTGCCAGCATCTACCATGAAAACGTAGCCTGTGCTTTGATAGAACGCATTTTCTGAACCCCGCAGACGAGAGTAATTATTGTAAGAGACCATGATTACAGGTCTGCATATCCACACAGAGCTGGCATTCACTTTTTGGAAGCACAGCTTCCAAAAGAACTTAAGGAACATATTTCATACGCAAGCATTTCTTTATTTATTTTTTTTTTCTTTTAAAACTGTGTAGACAAAGGGTTCAATAAATTATTTTAATCCATTCACCTCTATAGATATGACAAGAAAATGTATGTGCCATCATCAGCTCTTCTGGAATGAACTAAAAAACACAATGGAAATGACATCTTTCACGCATTTACAATCCTTTATAAAAATGTGTTTGTCTTACCGACTAGATGCAATATTTAAAAATTCACTTGAATAAATAACTATGTCACTCTTTGGAACCGCTGAGCAAATCCTCACTATTTTGAATTATTGTAGGCTATTATTAATCCTTGCTAGTTAGCAGACTGAAAAATTAGGTTTTGTTAAGTGGTGATTTGTCTTGCTAAATGAAAACATCCATTGTGGAAAAAAAAAATGGCTGAAATGCTTCATTAAATGTTATATTTTAAGTTATAAACATAAATAAAAGGTAATGTCAAAAACCTCTGAGAACCTGTCGAGCAAGCATAAAAACGCGTCTTGTAATGAGAACCGTTTCAATAGCAATGGCACGTGACACCGTGTGTGCCTTGAGCAACTGCAAATAAAAAACTCCAAGATGGCGTTTGTTCATTTCTCAAAAGCTATTCTGATGAAAAATGAGAAAAAAAAATAAATAAAAATGCTAATTTCATTCTTGTCTTGAATGATATCCCCGTTCTTATATTTGCATATTTCAAAAACATGACAGACACTGTCATTTATAAACACTCGTAAAGAAAACTTAACCTTACCAAGTTAAAAAAAAAATGTTTTGTGCTAATTAAACTACTAATAACTGAAATGTATTTTTTCCCTCATGATATATTTGCCACGTTTCCTGTGTATTTAAATAATATGCACTCTTCATCTTTTTATTCCACTTTCTGATTTCAAGCCAATTAGATATAGTAATAAAGGTAAAATTAATTTAAACACTGCAATGAACAAAATGAAAGGTACAAATTAAAACAATCAATAAAAGGCCTGGCTTTGGCTAAGTAGCTGAGTGTAGTTTTCTGATATAATGACTACATCTACTGTATTCTGGAAGGTCCAAAATATAAAGCGCTGTGGTGCCTATAGCTGTAAAGAGATGGGCACACCTTCAAAAGGCTTTGCTCACATGTCTCTCATTCTTGTGAGGAAAAAAAAACGATATAAAAATTAGGAAAAAAAAGGTTCTTGGAAATAGATGAAAAATGTATTGCTGCAACTTTATTTATTTATAGGGACAATTAAGGAACAAAATCCATTCACATCTGGACCAATTATTAGCATATGCCAGAAATTTTGAAGCATTTGCTACCAAATTAGTGGCAAGTTTTATTCCCCTGCTGTGGTAGGAAAATATAAAATGTACCACCATGTGACCACCATTAACCCACATGTGGACTGTTTGAAGTCTTTCTGTGGGATATTTTAACTCATTGTGCACTGACGGCCAAACACGAGAATGAAGGGTTATGTAAGTGAAAGCCGTTTTCTGCAAAAAGCACAGCTCTGAATTCTCAAACGAGAAAGAAGTCAACCCTTAAAGCTCACATTCTAATCAGTGGGACCAACTGTAGTGAACAATCAAAGACAAAGAACTGACTACTGCAGCTGGAACGAGTGAAATACAATTCAAAGGAAAAGGACTGTCAATGTTTTACATTTTAAATCTACAATTTTACTATAAACAGCTAAGCATTTGCTGTATTTTATGAGGGATTTAAATGTACTTTAGAACATATGTGAGTATATGTGTGTTTATGCACATGTGGGGTGTGTGTATACAGTGTACGTATACACACATATATATACTGTTATACACACACACATGCATATTTAGTATATGCTGTTTTTACACACACACACATTTGCTTGTGAGTGTGTGTGTATATATAAATATATATGTATTTATATGTAAATGTTACATAGTTTACTATCAAATAATGCAAAGAGTACGCGACACGTGTTTCAGCCTTATTTGGGCTCATCAGGCGTACACACTCCACTGCACCCCTTGCGGGGATCGAACCTCAGACGTCAGCAGCGAAGCCTCTTTACGTTGTGCCACGGCGTGTGGTTCATTTATTTGACAGCCTGCAGATTGGTAGTAATTACATTCAT